>NC_142947.1:8807164-8822164 GCF_046866305.1 Octopus bimaculoides
AAGAAAGATGTTTAATTATATTGACATTATTTTTATTTAAATAGTGAAAATATATTTATGTATCTGGCACCAAAAAATGTCTGGTGATAAAACATCTGGCCATGATGTAATGAAATATCTGTCAGTGACCAGGTCACAGCTGTGTGGTGAGAATTTTGACACCTTATGAAATAAATCGAAAGTGAATTTAACAGTTTTTGTGTGTTGTTAAATTGCTAAAATGCTGAAATTGCTAAATTGTTGAATTGCTAAAATGCTGAAATTAAATTTATCTCTCTCAGTAGTCATCACCATCATCATCATCATCATCATCATCATCATCATCATCGTCAACATCATCATCATCATCGTCAACATCATCATCATCATCATCATCATTTAACATCCATTGTCCATGCTGGCATGGGTTGGACGGTTTGACCAGGGCTGGTAAGCTAGAAGGTTGCACCAGACTATCTGATTTGGCATCGTTTTCTATGGCTGGATGCCCTTCCTAATGCCAACCACTCCGAGAGTGTAATGGGTGCCTTTGCATGACCACAGTCAAATGACTGAAACAAGTGAAAGAGTAAAAGAGTAATATATATATGTATATATGAATATACACACGCATGTTTGTGTGTGTGTGTGTACTTTTATAAGTATCTTTATCTCTACAACGTTCCTGTATACTATTTATAACAATGTACAAGCTAAGTTGACACTAATTTTAGGCAATTTAATCATTTGAAGATAATGAGATTGTTGTTTTAACTTATATCATCTTAATGTTAATTGGGTCAAGCTTGTGATTCGGCTGATTGCTACATGTTTTCTCATTCTCTCTTTCTCTTTCTCTCACACACACTCCCACTCATGCATACACATGCTTATACACACACATACACACATGCATGTGCAAGCACAGACACATATATATATATATATATATCTATATATGTATGTATACATATATATGTATATATTATCATCATCATCATCATCATCATCATTTAATGTCCGTTGTCCATGGGTTGGACAGTTTGACTGGGCTGGCATGTTGGAAAGCTGAGCCAGGCTCCAGTCTGATTTGGTATAGTTTTCTACGGCTGGATGCCCTTCCTAACGCCAACCACTACGAGAGTGTAATGGGTGTTTCTACATGCCACCGGCACGGGTGCCATTTGCGTGACACCGGTATCTGCCCCCCCCCCCACAACATGCATGCATACAAATACATATTAAACATACACATATATATATACATACACACACATATATATATATATATATATATTATTTCTTTATTGCCCAGAAGGCAATACAGAGGGGACAAACAAAGACAGACAAAAGGATTAAATCGATTACATCGACCCCAGTGCGTAACTGGTACTTAATTTATCGATCCCGAAAGAATGAAAGGCGTCAACACCACCGTTCTACTGTTTACTACAGCCTCGTCGCCAACGTCAACACGACGCCACCAGCGTACACACTACCAACAGCAACCGCGGTTCCATCTCAACACTATTTGTGTGGATTGTTTCCACCACGAAGTAACAGCCAGAACAACCTGTGAGAATCTCCTGTATTCAAGTAACCGGCTCGGCATAGAAGCCTCATCTTCACGACACGTGACTTAGCTCTGCCTAGAAGCCACAACCTCTTGTGTACAGACAGTCTATCTACTGTGTTACAGACTATGAACTGGTATTTCCCTATCTTTGTGTTCAGGACGCTTAGCGTCTATGTTACAGACTCTTATTCCATGCTCTGTATTTCTCACTCACACACATACACATATTGGATCTTTTTTAAAACGGGGGCCACATTTTTCATTAACGAAACACTTTGAAACTTGAAACACTGGTAGAATGTGTCATATAAAACATCTTTTTCTCTTAGTCTTCTTTAAAAAAAAAAGAAATCCATAAGTTATTCCATGTTAAAGTTGTCGTATTTCTGTAATTTCAACCAATCACTGACGTCCATTCAGCCGATATACATTAAGTGCCGACTACATAAACAAACGATTCTGAAACAATTAACCCTAACCCTAACCGTAGGGTTAGGGTTAGGGTTAAAGCAAATTTAAAATGAAAAAAGCAAATAAAACGAAGGAATGGAGATTAAATACGCTTTACATCGCTTAATCAGCCAAAGGAGTAAATGTAAACAACTGAATACTTGTCAGTGATTGGTTGAAATTATCGAAATAAGACAATTTTTTACATGAAATAAATTCGAATACAAAAATATTTTTCTGTTCTATAACACAAAATAGATAAGTATACGAAGTTTGAAAGTCTTTCCGTACCAAAAACACTACGTAAAACATTAATGAAAAATGTGGCCCCCGTTTTAAAATAGATCCCACATATTTATGTATACATACGCTTGTACCCAGGAAGGCCTGTCATATGTATTGTGTTATTATTTATATTGCCGCATGCACGCACACACAGACACACAGTCCACTGCGCTAATAAACTTACCCTTTATGTGTCTATATATCTAACGGTTGTGTCTCTCTTTCCTTGCTGGCATTTCCTCGTATTACACATGTGAGCCCTCGCATGTTATATTTTATGTTTTGTATTGACCGTGCGACGCGTTAAAAGGAGCCTCTTCTGTTCGTCGCCATTCTCCTCTGGATCTGTTAATGATGATTTTATTCCACATATTCCCCTCTCAGATTCACACGCTTATTGCAGTGGCCCTACAGTTTTTCTAAGCCCTGTAAAAGAACTTGGAAGGTTGGGCTTCCAGGCAGGACAATTGCATTACCCTGAAAGCCAGGAACTTTCCAGCAACCCGGTGAGTGCGTGCGTGTGTGTGTGTGTGTGTGTGTGTGTGTGTGCGTGTGTGCGTGTGTGTGTGTATACATATCTATATGCAGACATAAACTTATATTTACACACATACACACGCGTGCACATATGCGCGCACACACACACATACACACACACACACACTTCATATAAATATCAGTTATGAAAACACACGCCTCTGAGTGCATTTTAACACACTAAATATGAGCGGATTCAATGCCTGAGCCGATTATAATTATTGTAATGTAGGGACATTAAAAATATACTTGAAGACATATATATATATATATATATATATATATATATATATATATATATATATATATATATATATATACACATATATATATATATTTATATAAGGGCATTACTATATAATAACGCCTCACGCCATGAGGGACCCTAAGGTTTTTTTGAGGGGTTGGCTTTGAGAGTTGCATTTCCTCGCATTCGGTAAAAATGTGCTTTTTTATAGTAGTCTGACCTTAGAGTCCCTCATGGCGTGAGGCGTTATTATATAGTAATGCCCTTATATAAATATAAATATATATTTCGGGAATAAATGATGGATTTTTTCCCTTATGAGGTTTTTTTCACGCTAGCTACTTGATAAATTCTTGTAAAAGAATTCGTCCTATTATTGAATTTTATATATATATATATATATAAATATAATTAAGGGATCAGCAAATATTTGCTTCACCATATACCGAAGTTCAGAAATAGCAGCTAAAAAAGCTGAGAATCTCACAGATAGCATCACTTGTAACTCACAAAGGCAAAAACATATGGTGAAGCAAATATTTGCTGATCCCTTAATTATATTTAAAAATATATATGAGCTTTTAAATAAGTTCTCCACCAATAATGGTGCTTTCATACCGATGGGCTTGGTAAAAATTATTAATTGTTAATTGATTTATTAATTAATAAATTGATTATCCTTTACCCTTTTAATTTGTAATAATTATATATATATATATATATATATATAGATAGATATATACATACATACATACATACATACATACTAACATACATACGTGCACACACTCCCAATAATAAATATATATATACCCCCACATATACATGTATATAAATATGTCCATCAAAACACACCCTTTTACACACGCACATACACACTAATACACACACACACACACATATTCATCTATATGCTTGTATTTGTTACATATGTTTATGCATACATACATCTGCATACACATTGAATTTAAGCAGCTTTCAGCAGGCATCAGCAGGCATTAGTAAGCAAAGCAACAGCAACAACACCAGGACTATAAATATTGCAACTGTTAATGAACAGTCAACAAAACACAAATGCCTTCCTCATATGATGCTCAACAAAAAGTAAATATCTCTCTCACATGACACCACTATTGGTGTCATATTTTATAAGAGATATGTAAAAGAGGATTTATTTTGGTAGCATAATTTTCTGTTAGAAAATGGCGATCTTTTGGATATTAGGCCACCATAACTTCCAGTCGTTGTTCGCACGCATACTGATTACATCATCGTATAGTGTGTTTATGTGTTTAAAGTTTGAGAACTGTATGAATCTGAGGGGAGAAGGTTTGAGTTTAGTGGGCCATTCATTGGATCTATTTTAAAACGGGGGCCACATTTTTCATTAATGTTTTACGTAGTGTTTTTGGTACGGAAAGACTTTCAAACTTCGTATACTTATCTATTTTGTGTTATAGAACAGAAAAATATTTTTGTATTTGAATTTATTTCATGTAAAAAATTGTCTTATTTCGATAATTTCAACCAATCACTGACAAGTATTCAGTTGTTTATATTTACTCCTTTGGCTGATTAAGCGATGTAAAGCGTATTTAATCTCCATACCTTCGTTTTATTTGCTTTTTTCATTTTAAATTTGCTTTAACCCTAACCCTGACCCTAATCCTAGGGTTAGGGTTAGGGTTAATTGTTTCAGAATCGTTTGTTTATGTAGTCAGCACTTAATGTATATCGGCTGAATGGACGTCAGTGATTGGTTGAAATTACAGAAATACGACAACTTTAACATGGAATAACTTATAGATTTCTTTTTTTTTAAAGAAGACTAAGAGAAAAAAATGTTTTATATGACACATTCTACCAGTGTTCCAAGTTTCAAAGTGTTTCGTTAATGAAAAATGTGGCCCCCGTTTTAAAAAAAGATCCCATTCATTAAAAAATTTTTTTTATCTATTTAATGTTGTCTTTTCATATTTTCAAGTCATTTAAAAACAAACGCACTATACGATAATGTAATCAGTATGCGTGCGCACAACGACCGGAAGTTATGGTGGTCTAGTGCCGAAAGATCGCCCCGAACCGCTAAGTTACGGGGACGTAAACACACCACCATCGGTTGTCAAGCGATGTTTAGGGGGTGGGGAAAAACACAGACACACAAACATATGCACATTGTTTTTGTTTTTTGGGGGGGGGGGGAAGTGAGGTCCCATCATGACAATGGAGATAGATAGATAGATAGATAGATAGACCGACGGACGGACGGACGGACGGGCGGGCGGACGGACAGACAGACAGACAGACAGATAGATAGATAGATAATGAGGGAATTAAGAAGGCGATGAAACTGAAGATCCCCTAACTACGGACACCTGTTGATGTGGCTATGGTCTGCTGTCTGTTGTTGCAACGATGAAGACAGGCGGCGTCTGGTTGAAGAATGCTGCGAAACCGGCTAGTGTCTGGGTCATCGACGCTGGTCCAATAGAGACGTGGTGTGTGGTCAAGGGCTGCTGCCGAGGACCAAGAGAGACAGAATACAAGGGTTTTTACAACCCTGTGTAGACTCCAGAGACAAAGCAAACGGTTACAAACATGCAACTGGACAGTTAGTAACCGACCAATACATGCAACTACATGTGACTCGATGGGGAAGAAAAAACGAGGTCTGGTGAGCCCACTCTGTGGAATTTAAGCTTAAACAACCAAACATTAAAAAAACATTACACACTTTTACTACACACTTATAGGCGTAGTTGTGTGGTAAAGAGGTTATTTCTAACCCTGCGGAACTAGGTTCAGTTCCTCTGTGCAGGCGACTTGAGCTTCCATCTAAGCCAGAGTACGACCAAAGCCTTGTAAGTGGATGTGCCTGACAGAACGTGAAGGAAGGTTGTCGTGTGTGTGTGTATATATATATATATATATATATATATATATATATATATCCCTCTCTTGTTCTTCTTCCTTCTGTTTTACTCTCCCACGCTTTCCCTATTCTTTTCCTCTCCCCTTCACCGTTCCTGTTTTTTTCTCTCTCTCTCACTCTTTCTCCTTGACTCTCTCGGTGCTCACACGTGACCAACGGCCATTCTTTCTTTCTTCCACTTCCTTCCTAAAGACGAGACGTGCTATTATCTGTCTCTTCTCAAAGCTTGTTTTTCCAGCGTTCACCACTTCACATCGTTTTGGCTCAACAGCCCTCACCGTTTGTTTTTACTGTTTTGTTCTCACTGTCCTGCTTTTGTTACCACTTTCACCCTACGCAAAATATCCCAAATTTTATTTAATTTGCTTTGCGGGAAGGACTGTTTTAACGAAGTGGCGTCTTGTCCTTACCTTCGAAACGCGGAGTAGATAAAACAGGAGACAACTGATAAAGGGAATGTTCTTTACGTTGCATGTCTCGTTTCTCTGTTTGTTTTTTTCGTTGTTCGAAAAAAAAGTTCGTTTTCTATGTTTTTGTTTTTTATGTTCTCGTAGCTCATTCTGTCCGCGTTTTTCCGTTTTTGATGTTCTGTACGCATATATGCATGTATATATACATATATATGTAGGTATGTACATATATGTATATATATATATGAATATATTTATATATATACATACGGATTTCACGTATTTTGAGGTCATTCACTATAGCACAGATCCGCCTTGCCATGCTGTATGGGATGTTTCTTTTGATGTGTGATGGATGGCAAGAGTACAAATTTAAATATTGGTGTGTGTCAGTGTTTTTGAAAAATACGTCTGTTGCGCATGTGGAGTTCTGTATTTCTATGTAGAGATCCAGGAATGGTAATTCAGTGCAAATGGAATCTGTCGTAAATTGATGGCTGGCTGAAGTATGTTCAGTACGTTCTTAAATATACTTAGATCTTCATTCGATCTGTCCCAGAAGATAAAGCAATCATCAAGGAAGCATTTCCATTTTTAGAGATATATTTTGTACACTCCTGATCATAACTTCAAACATTGTTCAGTGTGCTGAACTTCAAATATTGTTCAGCACACTCTAAGTTATAAAGCAGTAGAACTAAAACATAACAGAACACAATTTTATATAAAAGTTATTTTATTTAGCTTTAGATAAACGTGTTTGGACTTAACTTAAGAAAACTTGAGATATATAACGATGAACTTCAAAATATTGTTCAGTATTATCAATAAAGAAAGTAATAAGAAAAGTATATTTATAAAACATTTTATCTTCTATAATTCACTCTCGTGAAGTATATTTTGTAGCTCTTCATCATTGGCAAGGTCTTCTACTGAGTGAATGAATTCCAAAACAAATTTTTTGTATTCAGCATTTCCATTTCCATACTCATATAAATCATGCACTATTTCCTTTATCTCCCAAATTTTTATCAGGTCTTTATTGAAAGGAAGAAATTCTACAGCAGATTTAAGAGCCAGAACAAACCTATCCATTCCAGAACGTCTTAATCGATCTTTTTCTTCTTCATCATTTTTTTCGTCTGCTTCTTTAAAACATAATCTTCCAAACAAAATGTTAAAATTAACATCTTGTAGTTTGATATCTGTTTTATAACTTTCACAATGTTTCCTGGCATTGTCATATTCTTTCAAAGACATATATAATAAAATGATATCATAGTGAACAGATGAATTTCCTGGAGAAAGTTTAAGAGCTTCATCAAAGTGATATTCAGCTTTGTTGACGAAATCATTCCTTTCTCTATGAGGAATACTTTGAGCATGTTTCAAAAGTTTCGCACAATCATTCGCTTCTTTTGACAAATTTTCGTTCGTTGGGAAATATGTATATTTTGGTTCATTCTGTCTTAGATAAATTAATCCAAGATTATGATGAGAATATGATGTTGCCTTTTTTTCAATTACTTTTTCATAAAATTTTATTGCTTCTTCAAGCTGATGTGAACATCTATAATGATTTGCAATTTTCTCCAAAACATAGGTGTCATCAGGAGAAATATGAAGAGCTCTCTGAAAATAGTCTTCATATGGTTGACGAAGAAAATTATACGAATTCTTTTTAAACAAACCTATCAATGTTAATGTTCTTCCCATTAGGGCCTTGTCAATACGGTGTGGAAAAGCACATCGTATTTTCTCTAAATACTGTATTGATTCCTTAATACTTTTAAGTATTTTCTCTTTATCCATGGTGTTTCTTAAACAACGATATTGCAACAAAGCAATAGAGAAGAGACACAAATAATTGTCCGGACAAACATTGAGAGTCTCTTTGTAAAGTTTGATAGCCCTTTCGTAATCATTAAAAGAAATAGTAGCTAAACAATAAGCGACATTCCTTTTACCTTCTGCTTCTATCAGCGGGAAATTTCCCCGTTTTACAAAACTACTTAGATTATCCAAAAGGTTTTCTAGCTTAGAGATATTTCCGTTGCACAAATAAATGAATGCAAGATTGGTTAATGCCACCAGGTTATCTGGCTTTTTTTCCCGAACTTCAATGGCTAATTTTTCAGCCTGGATTTTTTCGTTCAGCTGCCACAGAATAAATACTATGACGTTCTTTTGACGAATCTCATCTTCTAAACCAAATAAGATGTCTTTATTCAACGAATCGTCTACTTTTCTGTAGAGAGACGACCAAACTTCTTCGGTCTTCTCAAAACTTTCTTCCATTACATTTGGAAATCTTTTAATTCTTTCCCTGTACAATTCGATTTTACGTTCACCATCCTGAAATAGAAACAAAATGATTGTATGAAATATGATATCGACTGTTATCATGGAGAAATATGCATTTCCTAGTTTTCCTGTTTTAAGCCAATGAAACAAGGTAAAGGTAGTTGATGAGCATTTTGGATTATACACTTTGATGCCTTTAAAAGAAATAAGGTCAGAGATGGAGTTGAAGAGCGCTAGAAGCCCTGGGGAAGAAGGATTGGTTAATATGTAACATGTGTGAGAATATATACTTGATGAGTATTGCATGACATCGGAAATTTATGAATTCTCATGGGGGGGGGGGTTCTGCTCCCTTTAAGTCACCTCAAATTGAAACCAAACATACTGCATTATACCCCCCCTTATGCATTGAATCTAAGTTCCAAATTTCATTAGGATCGGTGGAGTAGTTTTCGAATCTATAAGTAACACACGAACACACATAAAGACATTGACTTTTATATAATAGATATGAATATGCACATATACATACATATGTGTATGTGTGTGTGCATTATATATGAGTATATATATATGTATATATATATATATGTGTGTGTGTGTATGTATATATATATATATATATATATATATATATATATATTTATACTAGCAGAGATATCCGGCGTTGCCCGTGTTACATGCACTTGAAAGATGAGACTTTTCTCTTATATTTCCTGTGAGGAACTGGAATAGATATGATTCGAATTTCATCAAAATTGCACATGAGGGTTCTTTCCTCTTTGCACACCCTAAAAAATTCTAATCATGAGACATGTATCCCATACTATTAATCTTTATGCACATATTCCAAAATTTCAGTCTTCTGGAACCTGTAAAAAAGGATTTTGCTCCTGAAAAATGGAGCTCATGGTGCTCTAAAATGTGGGAATGAAGGCCCCTATTGGGGGTGGGTGTGTTAATGTCAACCAGAGAAGTAGAATTGTTGGGAATGTTTTTAAGTTGGGTCTTATAGTATACCTGTATATATGTGAGAGTATAGTTTCACTTTAATAGTTTCAGTATGAAATTGAAAGTATTAAAGTGAAAGTATTTGAAATTACAGAAGCGACATGTTATTGTTTCACTTTTGAGATGTAATACTGAAATAGTGGAATAGTTTCAGTGTGAAAGTGAAAGTATCTGACATTACAGTAGAGTGATGTTATTGTTTCACTTTTGACACGTAATACTGAAATAGTGGAGGAGATATGATATTGGAGTGGGCTCGAACTATGCAAGAAGTTAAAAATTGTTTTTGCCTAAGACACTACATGGACCCTAAGTAAGGCATGTGTAAAATTTGAATGAAATTGGTTGCGTAGTTCTCGAGTTTTAGAGATTCACACACACACAGACAGACACACATTCTCATTTTTATATATATAGAATATACAGAAAGATAGATTGATAGTACTTGGAAGAATTTTTTGTCGAATGAATCGACCCCAGTACTTTTGTTTTATTTTGATAAGCCTGATGCTTATTCTATCAGTCTCTTCTTGTCAAACCAGTAAGTTATGGGGATGTAAATAAACGAACACCAGTTGTCAAGCAGTGATGAAGGAGAAACACAGACACAAAGACACTTACATGCACATACATGTATACGTATATAAACAATTGATTTCTTTCAGTTTCTGTCTACGAAATCCACTCACAAGGCTTTGGTTGTTGTGAGGCTATAGCAGAAGACACTTGCTAAGTTATCACACAGTGGGACTGAACCCAGGACCATGTGTTTTGGAACCAAGTTTCGTACTACACAGACACACACACACACACACACAATCACATTGGAATTTGATGACAAGTAAAAGAAAAACTGGTGAGCGCACAATAAGTACAAAATGAAACTTGGACAATTTGGAAAAAAAAAAAAATGTGTAATAGCTCTCAGTATATGTGAGCACGCATAATTTATTATTTTTTTCACATTAAATTTCGATATAATCGTTATTTAAAAGGAATTTGTAGAAAATTTCCTTAAAAAATACGAAAGTTTGGGGAGTTATGAAAAAACAACGTCGACTCATGTGAATTATCCGGAACTCCTCTTCACATCTCCGAAAAATGTTTTCACGATTAATTCCAATATAACGGAAATCTACGGTATCTGAAAGGCATTTGCAGAAAATTTCATTGGAAAAATATCCATTTTTTAGAATGATAAACACATAGGGTGCGGTCACACGATTGTGTTGTTAAAACGGACAACGTCTTATATAGTTCTAGAAATCACAAGTGAGTCACTCTATAATTACATCCGCTTAGATAACACTAACAAAAATGAACAACTCAACAATAATTCTTAACAGCATTCAAAACACCATCTTTCAACAAAAAAGCTGGCTACAACACAACATACATAAAACTAAAAAAAAAAAAAAAAAAATTCATTCGCATCCACCAAACAAATGATTGACGCTTGGCAACGATAATATGGGGATCTAAACATGAAGAGTGATGTAGGGTATATTATTGTCGTCGTCGTCATCATCATCATCATCATCATCATCAACATCATCATCATCAACACCATCATCATCATCATCATTATTATTATTATTATTATTATTATTATTATTATTATTATTATTATTATTATTATTATTATTATTATTATTATTATTGTTATTATGTACGATGTATATTCATGCAAATGCCCATGTTCGAATACTCACAATTTTCAATTCCTGCAATGTTTTGGTTATGCCCTGTAGTTCATTGGCCATATTTTAAACGAAAAACAAGTTCACGTTGGAAAAAAGATTTCTTTCTACTTTTGTTTCTTTTCCTTCTACAGTAAACTTGAAATTTGTGTCAAAGCAGTCTCACTGAGTCTGATGACGTTCTAACGAAACTGGAGATTGAAGAAGAGAGGCAGTTGAAAAATGTAGAGCCACTATAAATTAGTTTAACAAAACTGAGGCGTAAAATGTGGCTATGCTCATACCGATAACTAAATTTGGAATAATAAAAGTGAATATTGTGTTTCACCTTAAAACTAAGTTGTAAAGCGTTTGTATGCATGAGTGTGTGTGCGTATCGAAATAGGGATGACTATGTAGATTGAGAGAGACAGAGACAGACAGACAGACGGACGGGATGGAGAAAGGAGACATAGAAATAGTGAGTGATAACAGATAAAAATTGTTCAAAGGACATTTATACAATAGATGCATCCAATTAGTGCTCAGGTGAAAACAATTGCCTAAATTGCGAGGTGAATAAAATAACAATAGTTGACTCTGAGCACTGATTGTATGCATCTATTGTATAAATGGCCTTTCAAATATTCTTATCTGTTATCTCTCTCTCAAGCTATATCTACCCATCTCTACTTCGATACGCACACACACACACACACACACACACACACACACACACACACACACACACACACACACACACACACACACACACACACACACACATAATAAAACTCAACGTCTGTGTACCTATGTTTCTGTATATCTATAGCATTAAATAGAATAGAAGGTACGCAAAAGCAATGTATATTTTGCTTATTAAAATATTCCTTTTCTAATACATAAAATTACGTTACAAAGTCTATAATGAGATATGCATTGTTGAAGTTTTGTAGGACACTTATTCCAAGAACGTACTAAAATTCTATGAACCTTCCATGAAAAGTGGATGTATTTGCACTTTCAAAGGGGCTCTGTCCCGTATTATAAACTCCGTTAGGGGTGGGGAGGTGTTAAATTATATTGTTAGATGGTGAAATTTTGGAAATCGTCTTTATTTAGTACCTAGTAGTTACGTTGTGATTTTCATTGAAATCGGAGATATTTGTAATTTTAAAGGGAGTGTTTGCCACCCCCCATCTTAAGCCCCCTAATCGCAATGGAAAGCAAATTTTATGTAGCTCATCGTCTTTCTCGAAAAATTTTCACATAAGAACACATACTTCATTTTTATGTATTTTCTATCCCCTTTCGTTCTAAAGATGTACAGACACACAGACACACACATGTTGAGCTTTATTAGATAGATAGATAGATAGATAGATAGATAGATAGATAGATAGATAGATAGATAGATAGATAGATAGATAGATTTACATGGAAATAGATGCGTGGCGTTCAAGCAAATGATACTATAAATAATAATAATAATAATAATAATAATAATAATAATAATAATAATAATAATAATAATAATGAACAAATGGCAGACAGTGCTACAGCTCCAAACAAAAGAGGGACTTGTGAAAACGAAAGCCATCCCCATTAGAAGAGGAATATTCCAGGGAGACACGCTCTCTCCACTCCTGTTCTGCCTGGCACTCACACCTTTAACAGAATTGCTAAATAGAACTGGATGCGGTTACAAATGCTATGGAAAAACAGTCAGCCACCTTCTATATATGGATGACCTAAAATTATATGCAAAAAACGACAAAGAGCTAGAAACACTACTACAGACAGTACACGGCTTTACCAAGGAAATAGAAATGAAATTCGGATTAGAAAAATGTGCCAAAGCAACCCTGAAAAGAGGAAAATTAGTTAAAAGTAGCAATATAACACTAGATAAAGCCAATGAAATAAGAGAACTAGACGAAAGCCAACCATATAAGTATTTAGGAGTCAATGAACTAGATAGGATACAACATACACAAATGAAAGAAAAAATAAAGAAAGAGTACTATAGACGAGTTAGATCACTACTAAAAACAGAGCTCAATGCTAAAAACAAGATAATGGGTATCAACACTTTAGCTGTCCCAGTTATAAGCTACAGCTACAACATCCTTAACTGGACACTAAACGAACTATGTAAAATAGACAGGAAAACAAGAAAAATAATGACAGGATATAGGATGCACCACCCAAAATCTGACATAGAAAGGCTATATATACAACGCACAGAAGGTGGCAGGGGTCTTATACAGCTAGAAAACTATTATAAAATAACCACCATAGGACTGCAAAAATACCTACTCCAGAAGCAAGGGAAACTAATACAAATAGCCACAAAACACGAGCAAAACAAAAAACTGTTTTCAGTATTTAAGGAAGCTGACAAATACAAACAAGAAATCAATCTACCTAACAAATACGAAGAAGAAGAAGAAGTAACAACAAAAGCTATAAAACAAATGAAATCCAAACTAAAACTAGAACAGCCACGGACCATGATAAAACGATGGCAAGAAAAGCCCCTACATGGTAAATACTGGGCTAAACTAAATGCGAAAGAAATAGACAGAGAAAAATCCCAGCAATGGCTGAGAAGCTCAGGACTCAAAGCAGAGACTGAAGGATTTTTAATTGCTGCACAAGACCAAAGCCTCCCCACCAGAAATTACCAAAAACACATAATGAAAAGAAATATAACAAGTAACTGTAGAATATGTGGAGATCGACAAGAAACAATAAATCATATTATCTCTGGCTGCCCAGTCCTGGCTAAGAAGGAATATATTCACAGACACGACAGAGCTGGGACCTATATACACTGGAAGCTATGCCAACATTATGGAATAGCAACAGAAAAAAGATGGTATAAACACACGCCAGAAAAGGTCACAGAAAACGAGAAAGCAACCATACTCTGGGATATGCCAATACACACAGATAGAGAAATTAAGGCAAATAGACCAGATATAGTTGTCAAAGATCATGAAGGAAAAAAATGCCTTCTAATTGATGTTTCAATACCAGCAGATGACAACGTTTCTCTAAAAGAAATGGAAAAACTTTCAAAATACAAAGACCTGGAAATAGAGATAACTCGAATGTGGAATCTAAAAACAGAAACAATTCCTATCATAGTAGGTGCCTTAGGTATAATAAAAAAATATTCAGACAAATACATAACAAAAACACCAGGACTTACAAATATATATAACATACAGAAAATTGCACTACTGGGTACTGCACACATTCTACGCAAAACACTTTCAATACAGTAAACATAAGAGCACCACAGCAAACCACAGCACATACCCAAGGCGCACAGAGCTGCGCTCGGTAGTGAAGTGAAAGCACGTTATAAAAATAAAACTACTGAATAATAATAATAATAATAATATATATATATATATATATATATATATATATATATATATATATATATATATATATATATATATATATATGTGTATATATATATCTGTATATATCTTTGATGAAGATATATACAGATAAACTTCATTCCCTTTGCTTTGTCGGATACGTAGTGTTCGTATTTGGTGAGGTGACAATTTTGT
>NC_142947.1:8832164-8834664 GCF_046866305.1 Octopus bimaculoides
ACAGGAAGTGACGAATGCTGCCTGCACAACAAAAAGACGACTGCTTTATGTCATTGACTAATTACTCCATTCATTGTGCTTCTTACGTAATTCCCTTCATTGACAGATATTGACTTTTAGTCGAGATTGCACTTAACAGATTGTAGAATATTGATGGTGTAAACCTGTGCTTTCTACATATACACAACAAGCAGGCAGAATCGTTATCCCGCCGGGCGAAATACTAAGCGGTATTTCGTCTGCTGTTACGTTCTGAGTTCAAATTCCGCCAAGGTCGACTTTGCCGTTCCTTCTTTTCGGGGTTTATAAATTAAGTACCAGTTACGCACTGGGGTCGATGTAATCGACTTAACCCCTTTGTCTATCCTTGTTTGTCCCCCTCTATGTTCAACCCCTTGTGGGCAATAAAGAAATAAGAAACGTTAGTACGCCGGGCGCTAATGCTTAGCGGTATTTCGTCTGTCTTCACGTTCTGAGTTCAAATTCCGCCGAGGTCGACTTTGCCTTTTATCCTTTCGGATGAAATGTTGGGCCTTGTGCCTAGATTAGAAAAGGTTATATGCTACACCTTTGAAGAGTTTAGCATATTTTGAAAGTTCCATTGATGGATTGCAGCTGCACTTTTCTAATTACCCTTCTCCTTTCTGGTTTTGAAGTACCTAATTCAAAACCAGTTTGTTACATATACTAATAACCTCCGATAATCACGGGTATAATCTGAACTTGTAATCTGAGTAGATTAGCTGTAAATTTCTCAATAGTTCAACATACATGTTTTTCTTTTCTACTGATCTTTAGCTTTATGTTGACATCTGCTGGGTAATTGATTTCCACTACTGTACATAGTTTCTCTTCTATGTCCCCAAATCACTGCCTGGTATATTGTGTTTGCATTTCATTGAGGTTTTCACTTCCCCAAAGCATGTAAATTAATATTCAAACATTAGCTCAGTACCTGTCCTCTGTATCCTGTGTGTCCGTAGTGTCCTTGCATCATATACAATACACATTCCTAGTTTCTTATTCAACTACCAGAGCAAAGTCGACCTCGGTGGAATTTGAACTCAGAACGTAAAGGTAATACCGCTAAGTATATTGCCCGGCGTGCTAATGTCTCTTATTTCTTTATTGCCGAAAGAGAGAGAGAGAGAGAGAGAGAGAGAGAGAGAGAGAGAGAGAGAGAGAGATGAGAGAGAGAGAGAGAGAGAGAGAGAGAGAGAGAGAGAGGGAGAGAGAGAGAGAGAGAGAGCGTGTGAAAGAGAGAGTGGATGTAGGTGTGTGGTGTGTGTGAAAAAGTGAAATTGAGAGAGAAAATTGAAGGAAGGATAGGAATGGTGTGACGATTGTCTCTGGGGAGTCTGAGAATGTAGAATCTGCCATTCCAAATGTGTGTGTGTGTGCGCGCGCGCGTTTGTATGCAGTCTGTACATTCTATCTCTATGTGTCTATGTATCTATCTGTCGGTGTCAGTATGTATATATGTAAGTATGTATGTAAATACGTATGTATGTATCTAAGTGCGTATATATATATATATATATATATATATATATATCAACACACACGCATATATGTGTGTGTGTGTGTGAGTGTGCGTGTGTATGTGTTAATATTTGTTTTTATGGTTAGTTGTAATAAAAATAAAATTTTACATTAACTTGAGGGCCGAAACTTCGAAGTTACTGTCAACATTGTTCTTGTTTAAGATTACATGTACATATATATATATATATGTGTGTGTGTGTGTGTGTGTGATATCGTCGCTATACCATCGCCATCACCCCTCCCCACGCCACCGACACCCATATCAGTACCACCACCACCACCACCGCCACCACCACCACCACCACCACCACCACCAACTCCACTACCATCACCAACACACACACACACACACACACACACACACACACAACAACGACGACAACAACAACAACATCAATAGCAAGGCGTGTTAGTATGCCTTTTTTTCCCCCCTCTGGGATTCTCACACACGCAGAAAGCACAATGCATCGCCGCTGGCTGTTGTCTTTATTTATCAAAACTTACCGTTTTTTCCTTCAATATTTACATTCAAACGAAAATAAATAAATATGAGCCGCAAGAAGCGAGCAGCACAATGTTTTCTTCAGAGAATGGGGTGAGAGGCAGTCGTTGCTTATCTACCCGTTCTCCCACCCGCGATTGGATGGACTGATAAGGACCTTCATAGATAGTTCCAGTTCTATGAATTCACTGTTTGTCTTTTTTGCTTGTTGTGTGTGTGTGTGTGTATGTGTGTGAGTGAGAAAGAGTGTGTGTGTGTGTGAGTGAGTGTGTGTGTGTGTGTGAGTGTGAGTGTGTGTGTATGTGTGTGCATCTGTGTTTGTAAGTGGATTTGTATATGTGTGCATATTTTATTATATGCATGCATTCATATGTACGCGTACGTATATAGCTATAGATAGATAAATAGATTGATAGATACCAGTTATGTACCGTGCGACTGACACTGCTAAAT
>NC_142947.1:8852164-8854664 GCF_046866305.1 Octopus bimaculoides
GGCAGATCTCTAACTGGTTGGGAATTACTAAAGCAAAATTTCAAATTATGCGAGATTTAATGAAATGATGTGAAATATCTTTAAGAGAAGGAACTCAAATTTCCCAAAATTTGACATTAAACGAAAAAGATTTTAAGAACTTTAGATATAAGAAGAGTTTTATAGGCGCAGGCTGTGTGGCAAAGAAGCTTGCTTCCCAACCACATCGTTCAGGGTTCAGTCTCACTGTATGTCACCTTGTGCAAGAGTCTTCTACTATAACCTCGGGTCGACCAAAGCCATGTGAGTGGATTTGGTAAAGGGAAACTGAAAGAAGCCCGTCGTATGTATATGTATATGTTTGTATGTATTTATGTATGTATATATATATATGTATATATATTTACACAAACATATATAAATATATATATGTATATGTATATATATATATATATATATATATATATTATATATATATATATATATATATATATATATATATATATAAATATATATATATATATATATATGTATATGTATATATGTACGTGTGTCTATATATACATAGACAGAGAGAGAGACTTGATGTATGTGATATATATATATATATATATATATATATATATATATATATATATATATATATATATATATATATATATATACATTTGATATATATATGCATATCCTGTTTCAATTATTGTGTTTTTATTCTTTTATTTATTCCGTGTATTTGTTGTTGTTGTTGCTAAGTTTTGTCTCCGCGATTTTGCAGGGGAATCATTAATTTGAAATCCAATATACTGAGAGAAAAAGAAAAGGAAACGGAATAAGATACAGAAGAAGAAGAAGTAAAAAAAGACGTTAAAAATGCACAGAGAAATATCAGGAATTAAAATGGTAAAGTTCTTAAACCATTAACAATTATTTCTACCAATTTCAGTCTTTCATTCCCTCTTGGTTTCTAAAATAACAAACAAACAATAACACGACAAAGATATAATAAAAAGAAAGCGATCTCTTCTGGGGTTAAATATGGCCGCTGAGTTTCACTGAAAAACGATTCTTTGGTCCCAATTAAAAGATGAATAGGAAGGAAAGAAGGAAGGAGGGAGGGAGAAAGAAAGGAAAGAAACAAAAAGAAAGCAAGAAAGAAAGAAAAGAAAGAATTAATTAATGAAAAGAAAAGGAAGTAAGTAAGAAGCAAACAGACACTAACAAACGTCTGTTTCCAAAATCCGTCCGTGTGATAAATAATCACCAATTTATTGACTCTGCGAGGCTCATTAAAGTAATTACAGGTAATTGATATTCAAGATAATATATATATATATATATAATGATATGTATCACACACAGACACACACACACATATATATATACATGTGTGTGTGTGTGTGTGTGTGTGAGTACTTGTTGAGCACTTTATATATATATATTCTGATTGGTTTCTAAACGGTGTAAGTAGAAAATAAAAAAGGAAAAATAAAAAAGCAACAAGAAATAATCCGCGAGACATGGTCGTTTAAAACACAGCAGGGAGGGTTCGCTAATTTATCGGCCGATGAAATCCTAACTTACCATCTCCCGTCACCTCTGCCTTAGCCTCCGGAATAAAGAATGGGTTTTCAGGGAAATGTATTGCGTTTGGAATTTTGGCTGTTATTTCTAGCGTGATTATCAGAATTGCCTGTGCGAGGGGCAAATGGTTCTTGGTGATGTTTCTTTGCGATATTTATGTATATGTGTGTGTGTATGTGAATGCATTTATATGTTTACTCTGGTGTATATATATATACAATATATATATATATACATATATATATATATATATATATATATATATATATATATATATATATATATATATATATATAAATATGACGGACTTCAGTTGCTGTCTACCAAATCTACTCACAAACACACAGACAGACACACACACACACACACACACATACACACACACGGCCATGATTCCACACAGTTTCCATCTACCAAATACAGTGCGAAGTCAACAAAACAAAGGCTGTTCTGGAGCTATAGCAGAAGACACATGCCCAAGGTGCCACACAGTGGAACTGAACCGACGTCCTCGCCTCCTCTAAACGTCTAGTATCGCCATGACATTTATTCCTCTTTTTGAGTTTCCAACTATGGTTAACAAAACGACTGCTATGAAGTAATGTTAGTTGAGCGGCCATTAAAGAAAGACCGATGCTATAGTGTCACCGTCTTCTGTTGTCTTCCATTGTCCTTTTCTTCCATCATCGTCATCGTGGTCGTTGTCGTTGTTGTCATCATCCGTCATCGTCGTCGTCTTCGTTTCTTGTTGTTGTCACCCGGTGTCGTCTTTGTTGTCTTCCGTCATCGTCCGTCGACACCCGGTGTCGTCTTCGTCTTCGTCATCTCCCGCCGTCTTCGTCGTCTTCGTCCTTGACGTCGTCGTCTGTCGTCTTCTGGCTTCGTCATCATCCGATACGTCGTCATCGTCCGTCGTCGTTGTCGTCACTCGTCGTCCGTT
>NC_142947.1:8859664-8874664 GCF_046866305.1 Octopus bimaculoides
ATTTATCATCATGTTCCTTGATAAATTCACCCTCAAGTTTTGTCCTATGTGTGGTTAGACAATGAAATTTACGTTTTCCTCTTTTATTCTTCTGTTTTTTTTTCTTAAAAAAAAAACACACTGCAATTGTTTGTGCTTGTTTTCTCCATTTTCTTATCATTTTTGCTGGAGGCGGTGCCCTTAAATTTCTATTTGCCTTTCTATTACGGTACTCCTTGATACTTACCATTTTTCCTTAAGTTCTGTGAGCCAATGGTAAGAGATTAAGCGCTTTTCTCTTGTAGTCAATAATCTTGAAGGCACTCCAGCGTGGCCGTAGTCTATTGACAAAAACAGGTAAAAGGTAAAAGGCTTCGAAAGGATGAAAAACGAAGTGGATCTCGTCGGCATTTGAACTCAGAACGTAAAGAGCCGGAAGAAAAACCACAAGGCATTTTATCCACGGCGGTAACGATTCTGCCATAATAATGATACTAAACGAGGGAGAAAAGCCGAAGTTTGAGAAAGCATCGGCTAAGATGGTTGTTTGTAGGGGAGTGAAAACAGGGGACAAAGTAAAAAAAATAAAATCAGCAGAAAATGTGAACAAACAATAAAATGAAATAAAACAATAGAAATGGTGATGGTGGTGGTGGTGGTGGTGGTGGGAAGAAGGAAAAGGGAGAAATAAAAACGGTTTAAAAAATATGTTGATTTATTTATTATTATTTTTTTTTTTTTTTGCTTCTTCTTAGTGGGGGAGGTGTTAAAATATGAATATATGCGTGTGTTTAGGGCGGGAGAGAAGCAGACGATGAACGCGTTTTAGAAATGGAAGGACAGACGACAATGTCAACCGAACAAAGAAATATGAATATTGTTTTATTAACATATTTCTTTTCACTTATGGATGAGCAGGGTAGTGTGGGTGGGTGCTTGAGAGTGAGACAGACAGACAGACAAATAAATAGACAGACAGAAAGACAAACAGAGATAGGGGGACGGAGGGAGAGAGAGAGAGAGGAAGAGACAAAGATATAGGTAAAGAGAGAGAAAGAGGGAGATGGGAGAAGATGAAAAATTACGTCAGAATCGTAAGCTATGGCGGTTCTCGAAACAGCATTTCTCCTTCACTTACTGAAGAGCATACCGAGTGGATTTCCATTTATTTTTTTTAAAACCTGTCTTTTGTTTTATCCTCCTGATATTGTTACAGCAGCAGCAGCAGCAGTAGTAGTAATTATTGTTGTTATTTACCGCCATCCTGGTCGACCCTGATCGAACAGGCACGTCGATAATCAAAGACGTTCTAACCGTGACCATTCCTTTTATTTTTATTTATTTATTTATTTATTTTGCAGGCGTAGTTCATCTTCGTCTACTATTTGTCTAATGTGTCATGCCTCTTTCTTTCTCCTATTTTGATGAGAGAAGAGAGTGTAATTGGAGAGATTTGGTTGTTGTGTCAATCAAATTGAGCAACGACGTAGACCCTCTCGTTGACTCGCTGCAGCACCGTCAGCAGCAGAAGGCTCAGTAGTAGTAGTAGTAATAGTAGTAGTAGTAGTAGTAGTAGTAGCAGCAGCAGCAGCAGAGGCCACTTTCATCGTCACCCACTCGATTATGCACAGTTAGTACTATATTGGAGGGGGCATAAATCGATTACATCAACCCCCGTACTCAACTGGTTTCATCGTTAATCAGCTTCTATTTTTAGCAGACCGAACAGCCACTCTGAGCTGTTTTGTCTGCAAGGTCAAAAAAGCATTAGCAACGCATATTCTCATTTCCCTTTTCTTTGTTCGTTTATATTTTTCCTTCTTGCATCTCCCCACTTCCTTTATATTTCACCAAAAATATTATGATTCAAAATTTTAAATTCTTTTCATTAGAGAAATCATCTTCAAGAGAAGAAAAGCTGACAAAGTTCCAAACTTTTCTGCTTGGTTAGAAGAAATCAAACCAGCATCAGATGTGTGCAACAGCGTTCGTTTTTTCTAATGCAGTGTTGTTTACTTAAAACAAGAATAGTCTAGTCATCGGTTGAACTTTAAGAAAGATTTACATATTTAAAAAATAGCACATTATCGACCCCTGCCTCACCTTTACTAAAAGGTTGATCTCGTAGAAAATTCCAATTCTACTTACCGTTTATATTTATTTATTTACTTACTTTGAGAATTCCGGATTCTCAATGTAAATATTTGGTTAACAATAACCAGATGCATCAAACGTAAATTATAGTTATGTATGCACGACAGCGTTCTTATGAGATACAACGGCATCAACGAGGGCAGCGGCGGTGGCGAGGGTGCCGGGTTCTCTAGGCTCAGGCATGGCCGTGTGGTGAAGAAGATATTCGCTCGGCAAACTACGTAGTTTTGGTTATTGGATTGCGGCATGCTATGGTGCCGTTTTGCAGAGCTCAGTTGAACAAATCGAAGTTACTGAGACGTAAACAAACAAACAAACACATGGTGGTGAGGGACAAACACAAATACTAAGATACGAGCATAATGTATATATAGGTGTACACACACACACACACACACACACACACACACACACACACACACACACACACGCACACATATATATTAAATCTCTGAGCGAGAGAAAAACAGTAACAATACCGGATAGTAATGTTTATATGTCAGCATAACGTGGCAGTCCTGTAAAAGACGATGTACCGTTGTTTTAGCTCCAGGAAAACATCTTTTCCAGCTGGCTAACGACACACAGTCAGTGTCCGTATATAGCATTTGCAAGGGAGGTCATCGCTCCCATCGCTAGCCTTACGTGATACTCACAGACCGAGGTTTCTGAATGTCATCCGTCCTCAGTGTGAGACAATCACAAGCTAGTGACAAAAGCTATCTCCACTCGCAAATACTACATATTCTTTAAGCGACACAGTCGCTGGTCTCGTATCGAGAAAAGCATGTTTTAAATCTCTGAGCGAGAGAAATACAGCAAATGCTATACACGGACACAGACTGTGTGTCGTTAGGCATCTGGAAAAGATGTTTTCCTGGGGCTAAAACAACAGTAACATCGTCCTTTACAGGACTGCCATGTTATGTTGGCATATAAACATTACTACCCGGTACTGTTACTATATTTCTCTCGCTCCGAGATTTAAAGCATGCTGTATTTTTTTCGACACAGGATCAGCGATGGTGTGTCGCTTAAAGAATATATAACATTTGCGAGTAGAGATAGCTTTCGTCGCTAGATGGTGATTATCTCACACTGAGGTCGGATAACATCCAGAAACCTAGGTCTGTGAGTACCACGTAAAGCTAACATCACCACAACCCACATCACACAACCAGCATCAACACCACCAATAACTCCACCACTGCCATCGCTACTCCTGCTACTACCACCGCCAATAACACCACCACCACTTCCACAACAACAACAACAACAACAACAACAGCAGCGTTCTCAATCAATGTAACGCGATAGTTCAAAGCTGTCCTCTTTTATTCGGAGTGTGAAACTAGTGGAGTGGACAGGTGACATGTTAGGAAGGACCTACAACCACCGTTACACAAACCCCAGGTGAGGGATCGTGTCAGTCTTCCTTTTGGGATAGGAAGAACCTCGTGTCTTGTGTGTGTGTGTGTGTGTGTGTGTGTGAGTTTGTGTAGGTGTGGTGTTTGTAGGGGCTGTGTGTGTTTGTATGAGTCCGTGCATATATAAGCAGCGTGTGAATGTGTGTGTGTGTCAGCATCTATGCATGTGCGGTGTGTTTTTGTGTGTGTGTGTGTATATTTGTATATGTGTGTATGTATGTATGCTGGCGCATTTGTGTATATCAGTGTTTGTGTGCTTGAGCGTGTGTGCGTGTGCATGTTTGTAGGCGTATATGTGTATGTATATGAGTGTGTGCAAATGTGTTGTATATGCTAGTGTGTGTGTGTGTGTTTGGGCATGTGAGAGTGTGTGGCTTTGTGCTTGCGCGTGTATATGTGTATAAATATGTGCACGAGTATATATGCGAGCGACTGTGTGTGTATGTGTGTGTGTGTGTGTACGTGTATATGTGTGGATGTGAATATGTGTGGATGTGTTGTGTATGCTGGTACGTATGTTTGTCGGTGTTTAGGTGTGTGTGAGAGAGAGAAAGAGTGTGTGTGTGTGTGTTTTGGCCCGTGTGTTTGTGAATGTATTTGCCTAATCGGAAGAACGAGCTACCCGACCAGTACTTGAAAACCTGTACATGATGACGGGGGGCGGGAAGAAGGAAGATTAGAATTTGAGCGACACCTAGTGACATTTAACAACACACTACAACATCCAGTGACACCTGTTGATTTGCATTTTCTCATCCACCTTTTCAGTGGGATGGACAGGATCCTAGCTTTTTTTTTTTCATTTTTAGATCTCTTAAAATTCTATCACGTTACCGGAAATGGCTTTGTTGATAAGAAACCTGTTAAAGAAAATCGTCTCTTTATACCTTTAACTCGTTGTTTGTTGTTGTTGTTGTTGTTGTTGTTGTTGTTGTTCTTCTTCTTCTTCTTCTTCTTCTTCTTCTTCTTCTTCTTCTTCTTCTTCTTCTTCTTCTTCTTCTTCTTCTTCTTCTTCTTCTTCTTCTTCTTCTTCTTCTTCTTCTTCCTCTTGTCGGTGTTGTAGCCGTTATTGCTGCTGTGGTTTGTTTTCGATGTTTGCTCGTGTTTCACCTCCGATGAGTCCCGCAAGAGCTAACCTATGTAACCTATGACCAAAGGCAAACCAGTCGTGATCATTCCATCGGTTTATTCATCTATTTCATTCATTTCCATGCTTATGGAATTTAGGATTATGATATTGAATCTGTTTCCCTCCCTTCAGCCACCACTACCTCCTTCTTTTTTTATAGTGGTAGAGTGTGGTAGGAGAGAAGTTTGGCAGCGTTTCCAGCAGGCCGACCGACAACGTCGGGTCATTGTCGTGGACTGGTAGTTGTTTTTGATGTTGTTGTTGCTCAATTTTTAAAAACGCAAACACACACACACACACATTTAGATAGATAGACAGACAGGCAGGCAGGCAGGCAGGCAGCGGACAGACGGATGGATGGATAGATAGCAGGATGGAAGTGTGTGTGTGTGTGTGTGTGTAAATGTATGAATGCTTGTGTGTGTGTGTGTGTGTGTGTGTGTGTGTGTGTGTGTGTGTGTGTGTGTCTTTGAATGTGTATGATCTTTCATAGCTCTTCAGCCCGAAATCAGTCTATTCCAGCCGTGACCTTCTCGTCATCTACGCTTTGTGTATGTGCGGAGAATGCCTAACGATATTATCCATCGTATCATTTTCTTTTTTCTGAGATACAATGCGTGATTTGAGGAAGATTTCATTGCTGTTTCTAGCTAGTAGAGATTCCCTCATTGTTTTTGTTTTTTTTGCCTTTTATACTTAACTTACTTCAGTCATTAGACAAGGGCCATGCTTGGGCACCGTCCTGAAGAATTCTTCATCGACTGAAAAGACCCCCAAGACTTATTTTTTAAAGCCGGATGCTTAATCTATCGGTTCTTTTGCCGAACCGCTATTTTACGGGGAAATTAACATACCAACACTGGTTGTCAAACGGTGGGTGGGGACAAACACACACACAGACACACACACACACAGACCCACACACACACACGACGGACTTCTTTCAGTTTCTGTCTGTCAAATCCACTCACATGGTTTTGGTCGCCCCATTGCTATAGCTGAAGACATTTACCCAAGGTGTTACGCAGTGGAACTGAACTCGGAACCACATGGTTGGGAAGCAACTTCTTACTTACAAGCCACGCTATGGGACTAAGGACAGACCCATCTGCTCG
Organism: Octopus bimaculoides; assembly: GCF_046866305.1. Classification (NCBI taxonomy): domain Eukaryota; kingdom Metazoa; phylum Mollusca; class Cephalopoda; order Octopoda; family Octopodidae; genus Octopus; species Octopus bimaculoides. The sequence goes on from NC_142947.1 coordinate 8,865,469, forward strand.
GGAAGTGAACTTTTTCCTAAACATCCACGCCTGATTAACTCTGTTAATATTTTTTCTGTGTATTTACATGTATATATTAATATACGCACATATATATAATATACCTTTACTCTTCATTTTCGCAAATTAAGAAGGAGACCCGTCTCTAATTAAGAAACATACTTGCCTCATTAGGAATTAGTCGTCAGCAATTAATTATCTTTGAATTCTTTGAACTGGTGATCCTCTGAGTAGAATGCTTGTTCTTCGAAATTAATTGGTCTTTTATAAAGAGGTCTAGCTCCTCTCAATTAATTAGTCCTCTATAATGAGTCTAGCTCTTCTTAATTAATTGGTCCTATAGAAAAACGCTTAGCTCATTCTTCTTTAAGAAGAAAACTTCTGTTTGGTTAACCCGACATGACATAAATAACAGCTAAATTTTCTTTAAATCGCATTTTACACCCACGTTAGGAAATTTTAAGTTCCAATATACACTGTGAATGCGAAAAAATGACGTGATGGTCACGACAAGAACGCTCACTTTAATCAGAGTTGGTCTGGGGCATGGCTCTCCATCGGTTACGACGACCAGCGTTCCAGTTGATACGATCGATTTGGAGAATTAGGCCAAACGTTGGGGGTGAAGTGATCATGCAAGTTGTCGGCCATTCATTCTTGCGTCATTTGAGCCTTCTGTGAAGGTGCAGAATCTTGTTGAAAGACATAAGGCCTTCCATTGCATGCACTGTTGATCCAAGGCTTAACAGCTTTATCCAGAACCTCAATATACGCAGCAGCATTCACCCTAAGGCTTTGTGGAAAAAAGTGATGGTGGTGGATGGTGGTGGTGGTGGTAGTGGTGGTGGTGGGAACGGTATGATAATGATGATGATGGTGATGACGACGGCGATAATGATGATGATGATGATGATGATGATGATGATGATGATGATGATGATGATGATGACGACGACGAGAACGAGTAATGATGATGACGATGACGACGACGGTGATGACAATACCATATCTGCGGCAGCAACTTTTATACTTCATTTTGTTAGCCCAACCTAGTTATGCGTCCCCGAGTTTCTATTTTACGTCAATCATCATGGCCGCCGCCGCCATCCGTCTTCCTGATCGTTAATTGGTCTGGAGAGATGGCGGATAATGATGTAGGAAACGAATGATGGGAGGAGAAAGAAGAGAGAGAGGAAGAGACAATGGTTAGGGGGGGAGGAAGAAACCATGTGAGAAGTAACTTAGACGCAAAATATGAAAAAGAATAAACAAAAAAGACGGAACATAAACGCGCACGCACGCTGGTAAGCGGTAAGCGCACACACACGCGCGCACACACGCACGCGCACACGTACGGACACACTCAGAGATTAGCCATAACTATGTAAGTTGAGTTGAATCTGGAGAGTTTGACAGTTAGACATGCGATGGTAATTGCTATCCATGCATACATACATATATACATATATACATACATACATACGTGTGTGTGTGAGTGTGTGCAAAATAGTTGCCAAATATATACATATACATACATACATACATATATATATATATATATATATATATATATATATATATATATATATATATATATATATTTCCTCCGTTTTTCCCTTCTTTGGACTTTCCTTGTTTCCGACGAAGAGCTCCGCTCGAAACGTCATACTCTCTCTCTTTCCTTTCCCGAGCGTCTAGTAACACAATCTGTATCACGTCCTCACGTTGTTGTTTATTGTTGTTGTTTTTTTTATTTTTTCCTTTTTTTGAACCTATATATATACCTCATGGTTCTGGGTTCAGTTTCCCTGCGTGTCACTTTGGGTAAGTGTCTTCTACTATAGCCTCGGGCCGACCAAAGCACCATCCGATCTAGGAATTCAAACCGCGATCTCACGATCGTAACTATAACACCCTAACTAACCATTAAGCCATGCGCCCTCATACAATAAGTAGAGGCCATTCCTTTCTACAAATCTCTCTTTCAAACAAAAACAACAAATAACTTAATATAAAAATAACAAAGGCGCAGGAGTGGCTGTGTGGTAAGTAGTTTGCTTACCAACCACATGGTTCTGGGTTCAGTCCCACTGCGTGGCACCTTGGGCAAGTGTCTTCTACTATAGCCTCGGGCTGACCAAAGCCTTGTGAGTGGATTTGGTAGATGGAAACTGAAAGAAGCCCATCGTATATATGTATATCTATATATATATATATGTATGTGTGTGTTTGTCCCCCCGACTTCGCTTGACAACCGAGGCTGGTGTGTTTACGTCCCCGTTACCCAGCGGTTCGGCAAAAAGAAACCAATAGAATAAGTACTAGGCTTACAAAGAATAAGTCCTGGGGTCGATTTGCTCGACTAAAAGGCGGTGCCCCAGCATGGCCGCAGTCAAATGACTGAAACAAGTAAAAAGAAAAATAAGAAAAAAGAAATCGGCAACAACAAAAAAAGACAATTAACATTAATCAAAAAGAATCAAGTATAAGCAAAATGGTGGTATTTACTCTTTACAAAAACAAAGTGTAAATACTACCATTTTCTTTCTTTTCTTTCTAAATACAAAGACAGCCTCGTTCTCGTTTTCAAACTGAAAGTTCGTAATGGCGAATACGTATAAATCACGCTAAGGTGATTCAAATGCAAAGCCAGTGACAGCCACAGACTGTGTAGAAGGAATTCATTTAGGTAGACAGGTTTTGTTTCACGAATGTTGTGTCTTGATCGGTGCATTTTGCCATTGTTTGCAAGTAAATGAATATTTATGTCTTTGGATTCTTGTCATACACACACACACACACACACACACACACACACACACACACTAGCACAGACGCAAAACTGTCACTTAAAAGTTGTGTGTGTGTGTGTAAACTGGACCGTGTGCGATCTCTTGACTTCTTTTCTACTCTCTCATTGGTTCAATTTTGTTGTTTCGTTTCTAAAAAAGAAAAAAAAAAAAAAAAACGAAAAACATGCAACATGGAAAGAATAGAATTGAATAAAATAATAAATGAATAAATAAAATAATAAATAAATAAATAGATAAATGGATAAATAAACGTAAAACCAAAACCGAAACATTGTGTGCAGATAGAAAACAAAATGTCATTACTTTATAAGAATGGGGAACAAAAATGAAGAACGGAGACTCTGCTACACACACGTATACATACATACATTCGTATATATATATATATATATATATATATATATATATATATATATATATATATACGTACGTACATACATACATGTATACAAGTATACAGGCATACCTACGTACGTATCTACATACGTATACACGTATGTATGTATGTATGTATATATGTGGTTGGTAAGCTAGCTTCTTATCACACAATGGGTGTGTGTGTCTTTGTCCTCACGTCACCGCTTGACAACCAGTGTTGGTGTGTTTACGTCCCCGTAATCGGCGAAAGAGTCCGATAGAATAAGTAACGGGCTTAAAAAATATATACTGGAGTCGATTTGTTCAGCTAAAACCCTTTAAGGCAGTGCTCCAGTCTGGCCGCAGTCAAATTACTGAAACAAGTATAAGAATAAAAGAATAAGAGAATAAAAGAATAAGAGAATAAGTACGAGTACGTTTACAGGGGGTAAAGCTATATAAAAAGGATGATATATGAACCCTAACGGAATGAAGGGAGGGTCAAAAGAGAGAGGAGAAGTAAGAGGCGAATGAGAAAGTGGGTAGACGCGAGAGGGAAAACAAAAAGAGAGAGTAAGATACAGCGAGAAGAAATGAGGGAAAGAACAGGAAGGGGAGGGAGAGAGAAAGAGAGGGAGCTACGGTTTTATTATTAGTGATAGTTTCGTAACTTTTTTTTTAAGTCACCAAAGTGCGCCTCTTATTTCATGATTACCAAAGGGATTTTGGAGCTGGATGTCTGGATGGTGGAAAGGTTAATGGGTGTTACTCAGGGAACGATGCCATAACAGCTGCATGCTGCTGCTGCTACTGCTACTGCTGCTACTGCTACTGCTGCTAACAGTAAAACAACAAAAGACAAGCACAAAAAAAACGGCTCTTAGCAAATGAGAGACTAAGAGGTGGATTAATGACTGGATTAGGATATCTTGTTTGCAATGGCATCCGTCTGCATGTTTGTCTGTTTGTCTGTCGAATTGATTCGTTGATTGGTTGACGAATATCCACCACCACCACCACCACCACCACCACCACCACCACCACCACCACCACCACCAACGCCACAGCAGCAACATCGTCAGATTGTGTCATCAATTTCCGCTTCTTCATTTTGTTTGTTTGTTTGTTTTTCAAAGCCATTAAATCATCAGACATATCCGGGTGGTTGAGGGTGGTTGTGGTGGTGGTGGAGGTGGTGGTGGTGGGGTGTAAGTGTTGCGGTGATGGTAGCGGAAGGTGTTATGGTGATAGACCTGGTGATGGTTAGAATAATGATATTGGTTATGGTGGTGGTGGTGGTGGTGGTAGTGAAGGTTGTAGTAGTGGTGGTGGTAGTCGTGGTAGTGTTGGTGATGGTGGTGATGGTTGTGGTTGTGGTGGTGGTGGTGCTTGTGCTGGTAAGAGTGGTGGTAGTGACAGTGATGTTGATGGTGATGGTGATGGCGCCGGTAGTGGTGGTGAGCGTAGTGGTGATGGTGGTGATGGTGGTGGTGGTGGTGATGGTGGTGATGAAGGTGCTACTGGGGATAGTGATGGTGGTTGTAATGATGATGATGATGATGATGATGATGATGATGATGATGATGATGATGATGATGATGATGATGATGATGGTGGTGGTTGTAATGATGATGATGGTGATAGCGGGGTAGTGTTGGTAGTGGTCATTGTGTTGATGGCCTATCGTAACGGGCGAGATTTAATCTGAGAAAAGGTTATAAACGAATGGCAATAAATAATATTTAAAATAATAACCGTTTATTTTTGTTTATTTTAAATCCACACTTTTTTTCTTTCCCTCGTTTCCTTTTCACATTTAAAACACCAAATATAAAGACCTCCAATTTATCAAAGGATATAAGGTCCTCTAATTAACCAATAATAATAATAATAATAATAATAATGATAATAATAATAATAATAATAATAATAATAATAATAATAATAATAATAATAATAATAATAACAACATACCCAAGGCACACAAAGCTGTGCTCGGTAGTGCTGTGAAAGAACGTTATAAAAATAAGACTACTGAATAATAATAATAATAATAATAATAATTATTATTATTATTATTATTATAATAATAATAATTATAATAATAATAATAATAATAATAATAATAATAATAATAATAAAAAGATGGTATAAACACACGCCAGAAAAGGTCACAGAAAACGAGAAAGCAACCATACTCTGGGATATGCCAATACACACAGATAGAGAAATTAAGGCAAATAGACCAGATATAGTTGTCAAAGATCATGAAGAAAAAAAATGCTTTCTAATTGATGTATCAATACCAGCAGATGACAACGTTTCTCTAAAAGAAATGGAAAAACTTTCAAAATACAAAGACCTGGAAATAGAGATAACTCGAATGTGGAATCTAAAAACAGAAACAATTCCTATCATAGTAGGTGCCTTAGGTATAATAAAAAAATATTCAGACAAATACATAACAAAAATAGCAGGACTTACAAATATATGTAACATACAGAAAATTGCACTACTGGGTACTGCACACATCCTACGCAAAACACTTTCAATACAGTAAACATAAGAGCACCACAGCAAACCACAGCACATACCCAAGGCGCACAGAGCTGCGCTCGGTAGTGAAGTGAAAGCACGTTATAAAAATAAAACTACTGAATAATAATAATAATAATAATAATAATAATAATAATAATAATAATAATAATAATAATAATAATAATAATAATAATAATATCAACATCAACAATAATCTCGTAGGATTATTTTGTCATAGGGAAATAATATCATCGATTATAACACATTCTCAGCAAAACTGGTTTTTGCTTTGTGATTATGTAAGAAAACATTATGATCGTCGTCGTCGTTGTCATCACGGTCGTCGTTGTCATCACGGTCGTCGTCATCATGATAATCATCGATAGAGAGATACATAAATATGTATATGTGTATAAAAATATTTGTGTGTGTGGATATATATATATATATATATATATATATATATATATATATAAACAAATAGTAAATGAGTATATGCATATATACGTACAGGTATGTGCATACCGACATCCACCTGTATGTATAGGTGCATATCTGGGTACAGGACATTGCAAACAAACGTAGACGAGAACACACGAGCCACATAGAGAACATATATATATATATATATCGTTGCTATTATGCAAAAGTGTCGTAAGTCCAAAACATTGCTTTTTTTTTTTTTTTTTTTCTTTTTCAGAAAACGAAAAATTAGCTTCTCCATTCCATAGCAAAACCGTTGTACTACACTTTGACAATTTTTGATATCTTGGCATCTGAAGCAGCTGGAGATACGATTGTTTGACCAAAAGAACCGGCTATTGCAAGTAAAAATATATATTGAAAAAAGCGCATTTGGCCTAATTTGGACATACGACAGTTTAACATAATACCAACGATATATATATATATATATATATATATATATATATATATATATATATATATATATATATGCATATATGGGTACAGGACATCACTAACTGTAAACAACATGAAGTACGAAAACAAGCAAGTTAAACAGACAAAGAACGAGAGAAATAAATTGAAAACAGTGACTCTACTCTATACTGTTTTCTCCTCCTTTCTTCTCTAATTCCCTTTTTCTCCCCTTCAACGTGGATTGAAAAAATACCAGATATGTACATGTACTCATGCACTGTGTTCTCTCACCTTCTTTTGCCAAACAAAGAATGCGCGTGCACGTGTATCGTACGCAAGTGTATGTGCGCAACTGTGTGCACGCATTTACATATAAGTGTATATGTATGTATGTATGTGCATGTATGTATCTATGTATGTATGCATGCATGTATGTATGCCTGAGTGTATGCGTAATTGTGTATAATACACAAAGAGATTGGCCTAGTTGACAGTCTTTCATATGTCAGTAAATACATACTTAGGTTTATAGACACACACACACACATATATATATATATATATATATATATATATATATATATATATATATATATATATATATATATATATATATGTATATATATGCATATATATATATATATATATATATATATATATATATATATATATATATATTCATGAGCGCACTCGTACACACATGTACACATATCATATATGTGAAACTGTCCTCCCATTTATTTAATTAAACGTTGGATAATCCATCATAAACTGCTTATTATCCTCTAAATTATACAATGCTGCCAGCATTCCCCCCCCCCCACTTCTGACCTTGACGTCCGTTGATTGGTTCACAAAAAGATATATTACAACAAGCCAACAGTCTTCAATCTGTCTTTTGTTTGAGTCACGTACCGGTCGGGCCAGTGAAGTTGACAACGGTAAATGTAAACAGGACTAAATTGTAGCAGATGAAAGAAAACCCTTCAAATGAAATATTGTCAGTAGAGGTACAGAATAACTTGATTAAACGACGATAGAGAAACATCTTAAGTCACCGGTTAATGGCCGTCGTTTTGAGTGGCTGCACTAAAACCCCCTCTCAACAGAGCAAATATAGCAAATATCTCTGGGAATGTTCTTGTGAATATGCTGTTCGTACAGTGATTATACGGTTAGCTTGAAACAGAACGCGCGCGCGCACACGCACACGCACACACACACACACACACACACGCTCACACATGCAACAGGCTTCCACAGAGTTTCCGTGTACCACATTCACTCGCTATTCATTTGTCGGCCCAGGGCTATAGTAGAAGACTCGTAGCCAAAATACCGTGCAGTGGGACTGAACCCGAATCCAGATGGCTGCAAGGCGAGCTTCTGAATCGCCACAGCCTTGCCTGTGCGTATTTGTAAATTTCTCATCAGTTCCTGACAGATGTTTTCTTAAACGTCGTGTTAACATCTGCTGCCTAACTGAATTCTTCAACTGTGCATATGACCCGCTCTCTTTTCCCCCCCTTTTTTGTTGCATAAATAGTTACACGATAACAATAACAATTGCTAATAAAAATAAAGCAGCAAAACATATAACTAAATACTATGAAGTTTTATTTAATATAATCAGCAATTTGCTATTACAAATCAAATACGTATAAAATGTTCGTTATCCGGTTACATCGATTTCAATATACATACAAACTTATAGAATTATGGTAGCATACATATATACGTACATATATACGTGTATATACAGGGGTTGGGCAAAATAATGGAAACACCTAGCATCATAGCATCATAGTTTTGAAATATCTATAAAATCGTCAAAAGCTTGTTTATTTTTATGTGTTTTGATTTATTATTAGTGTTGCTTAATATGTTTTGCTAAAATTGCTGTTTCTTTTTAGATATCATCAGAAAAAGGTAATTAAAATTCATTAGAGTAAATTGTACAAAGTATTTTGTCCAACACTCTATCAGCTCTGCCAATACTTTGATACTTTTGTCAATCGACCCAGAAAGGATGAAAGGCAAAGCTGATCTCGATGGGATTCGAACCCAAAACGTAAAGAGCCAGAAGAAATACAGCAAGGTATTTTGCCCAACGATCTATCAATTCTGCCAACCTTGTAATACTTTTGTTAAACGACCCAGAAAGGATAAAAGGCAAAGCTGATCTCGGTGGGATTCGAACTCATAACGTAAAGAGCCAGAAGAAATACAGCAAAGTATTTTGTCCAACGATCTATCAATTCTGCCAACCTTTTAATACTTTAATTAAACGACTCAGAAAGGATAAAATGCAAAGCTGATCTCGGCGGGCTTCGAACTCATGGCATTTTGTCCAATGCTCTCGCTATTCAACCAAACCCAATAATAGCAATGCCTTAAAAATAACATGCCAACGTGCAACCAAAACCCCACGACATAACGTACATAAATATATGAATATGAGTCACTGCATAGAGAACGCAACAGAAAACGCAAGACTAAAAAGATAACACTGCACATGCCCACGGTGCACAGCACTGCTCTCTGTAATGCAGTGAAAGCAGACAATGAAAATAAGATCAGTGAAGAATAACAATAATGACTTCATT
>NC_142947.1:8897164-8904664 GCF_046866305.1 Octopus bimaculoides
GATAGGTTGAAAGCAGACGGAATTGTTTGGAATGTTCACAAGAAACGTTTCGGAAGCCCACAGATATCGACGGGCCACGCTAAGCAAAGAAGTTCGTTAAAAACGTATAACTTGAGTTGAAGAAAACTTATGTGGAAAAGAGACAGGTATTTCAAAACTAAGTGGTCATCACATTTTTTTTTTTTTTTTACGACCGGGTTCCAACCGGAGCCGCAGCAACAGAATTCACCCGCCACAGTTCTTGATCCAATATCACTGCTTCGGGGTCCTGGATACTTTCCAGGACAGTGTCTGCGACCAAGTTTTCAATGTGATTCTGTTTTCCACTTCTTACATCACCATGAAACGCTACCATCGGAAAAGCTATATGTATGTATGTATGTATGTATGTAATACAAATGATATATGAGCATATGTATGTATACATACATATATGTACATACTTACATATGTATGTATGTAATACAGGGATTAGCAATTGAGTTGCTTCTCCAACATACTGAAAATTTAGAAATAGCAGTCAAAGAACTACTGATTCCAAACTACAAATTTTCTCTAAAGTAGTTTGGAATCAGTAGTTCTTTGACTGCTATTTCTAAATTTTCAGTATGTTGGAGAAGCAACTCAATTGCTAATCCCTGTATATTTATAATGATAAATAGTCTTACCGATAAAGGTTTTTTTCATACTGAACTACTTGGCAAAATTGTTAATTATTAATTCTATTATTAATTGACGATTCTCTGCCCTTATTCTTGTATATTTTATGTATGTATGTATGTATATAGAGGTCGATCTTTCGCCTAAACCCTGCAAGGCGGTACCCGAGCATGACTGCAGTCCATATACTGAAATAAGTCAAAGATAAAAGAAAGATATATATATATATACATATATATATATATGTATGTATATGTATATGTATATCGAATGCCCCCACACGTACTTACGTAGCCGTAGATTCCCTCTTCGTACATTTTATCTCAGAAGAGATCAGGGAGTAATGCGTGAGTGGTAGTGGTGGTGATGATGGTGGTGGCCTGTAGAGAGGGAGAACGTTAGAAAAGGGGACACAGTTGCAGAAAGTGGGTTGTTAGTGATGCCTGTACACCTATTTTATCACCCTTTTTTCTCCCCCACCCTCACCTCTTTGTCTCTTTTCTTTCCATTAAGGTCCTCCCTCTTCAAGCCACCGGCTTCTCATCCATATATTTCACTCTATAGAACTGTCAAGTCTTATCAGTACACTCCACCTTACTCCGGTACTCCCCCAACCCGGGAAGGCCTCCACCTCCACCACTGCCTGTCACCACCACCACCACCGGCCATCATCACTGCCACCACCACCACCACTACGGTCTTTGTCACCACCACCACCACCACCATTACCAACACCATCATCAACATCATCATCGCCATGGTCATCAGCAGCATCACCAAACACCATGAAAAACACGACTATCACCAATACCACAACACCATCATCACTACCACCACCAACAACAACAACATCATCACCACCATATACCATCACCATCAGCAACACCACAAGCACTGTTATGACAACTACCACCGCCACCAACATTATCACCATTCCCACCACCACCTCCGCCACAACCACCACCACCATAACGAACACCACTTCCAACACTATCAATATATCACCAAGAATTATAAGGACAATGACGCCGCCAATACTATCACCACCACCACCGCCACCGCCTCCACCACCGTAGCCGCCGCCACCAACACCACCGTAGCCGCCGCCGCCGCCACCACCATCACCACCGTTAGAAGCAACGAGGGAGCCCGGGCTTAGAAAGGACCCTGAACGTGTTCAGACGGTCTGCTTGATATAGTAGCGAAACCTTCCTCAAATTACGCTTTACTGCTTTACGAGAAAGGAGACATTAGATAATGTACTCTTAGATAACCTCTGAGAGACAGGATAGTCTCGGCGGGAATGCCTTTGATCGTGCAGAGGTCTATCCTGTCAGGATAGGCCTGGGGCTAAATAGCAGTAGCACCACCACCACCACCACCACCACCTCACCACCACTACTACTACTACTACTACTACTACTACTACTACTACTACTACTACTACTACTACTACTTCTACTTCTCTTCATCATGAAAGAAGATAAGATAAACAAATAAACAAAAAATAAAGTTTATCACAGAGGAAAGAAAAGTGAAAGCGAGATTCGTCAGCGAAATGTTACATAAGAACAATAATAACGATGACGATAGCAATAACAACAACAACAACAACGACAAGGGATTGGCACTCCGTCGCTTACGACGGCGAGGGTTCCAGTTGATCCGTTCAACGGAACAGCCTGCTCGTGAAATTAACGTGCAAGTGGCTGAGAACCCCACAGACACGCGTATCCATTAACGTAGTTCTCGGGGCGATTCAGCGTGACACGGAATGTGACAAGGCTGGCCCTTTGAAATACAGGTACAACTCATTTTTGCCGACTGAGTAGACTGGGGCAACGTGAAATAAAGTGTCTTGCTCAAGGACACAACGTACCGCCGGGAATCGAACTCACGGTTTGACGATCTTGAGCCGAATGCCATGACTACTGCACAAAAATCAGGCGAGGGATGAGCACAAAGGATCCCAAACGCCTGATAGTTAAGTTCGTTTGGTGTATTTATGTGATAGACTTTTATCTTGCGTTCTTTCCCTTTCTGCTTCTTTCAATCATTGTTTTTTTTCATTGTGTTTGAAATTAGTCCTACAAAAACATCTGCAGTTCCACGTTTAATAAACAAATACATTTCTCTTGAATAAGAATGCATTCAAGTTCTTAAACAATCACATCTATAAACTAGCAGTAAAAAAAAAAAAAGATTCCTATTGTCTTCTTGCTTCAATTTATCAAAACTTATTAGACAACAATAGTTTTCTGAAATACCCATTCAAATTTGTAAATGATTCACTTACTCACATAAAAAAATATACTAAGTTAAAACATCAATGCTCGATGGAAAACTTTACACAGCATTTTAATTTTTTTACCTTTTACTTGTTGCAGTCATTTGTCAGCGGCCATGCTGGGGCACCGCCTTCGAGTGGTTTTGGTCGAACGGATCGACCCCCAATACTTATTTTAATTGAAAACCTGGTACTTACTCTATCGGTGTCTTTTGCCGAGCCGCTAAGTTACGGGGACGTAAACACACCAGCACCGGTTGTCAAGCGGTAGTGGGAGACAAACAGATGCAAACAGACACAACCACACACACATGCACACACACATAGACATATATTCCGGATGTGTTAGCAATAAGAGTGGAAAACTACATTAATACAGCCGATTTTCAGATTTTTTACTTCCTTTTAAAATATGCAGATTTTGTGGATCAGTTTAACTAGATCCCAAATCTGCACACATACATACATACATACATACATACATACATACATACATACATACCCTATCGTTGATTTTGAAATTCCAATGAAGAAGCCTTGGATCTAAGCTAGAAACCGGCTCTTTCTCAATTGGCAAGAAATCTTGAAATAAACTGAATAATGACTAACATACAAACGCACAAACATACATACATACAAACATACATACAAACACACACACATACATACATTCATATACTTACTTACATTCATACAAACATACATGCATACACACACATACATACACACACACATACATGCATGCATGCATACATACATACATACATACATACATCACGAATGGAAGGCAATAATAAATTACTTATGAGTACAAAGTTTCAATCACACTTAACTAACCCTTCATGAGACTGGCTGAAAAACACACACACACACACTTACACATGTGCGCGCTTACACACACACACACACATAGAAATATACGTACGCACTCTCACGCCCACACTTACGCACAGCTACACACCTACACAGACACGCAACACTAAATAAACCCCATTAAATCCTCTTGCTCTTGTTATATGAACTCAAAGGGACACTGCATCAATAAGCGGTCCTTCTAACGTGTCATGTATGAATAAAGGGAAGAAAGAAGGAAAAGGACTCTTTCTGTGGCTTTTCGGCCCTTGAAGTGTTTATCCGACGTGCGAATATTTACATATTTACATACACGTTCCAATAAACTCTTAATATGCGCGCGCACACACACACACACACACACACACACACACACACACACACACACACACACACACACACACATGACAGACAGACAAACAGATAGATAGATAGATAGATAAATAGATAAATAGATAGGTAGATATATAGATAGATAGATCTATTTACATGACTGACATGTAAACGGATATTGAATACATAAGTTTATCTGGTTACATCGATTTCAATATACATACAAACTTATAGCATTACATACCTACATACATACGTTCATATGTACGTGTATATATACATACATACATATATATATATATATATATATATATATATATATATATATATATATATATATAAGGTTTTTAAACTTTTAAATTTTCATATTCAAAAGAGACAGAGACTTCAAATTCGACCCTTAAGGAATCTAATTAATGATCTCCTAAGGTAAGTTCTTATGCTATATTGGTAACGGTTGCTACATCCTCTGGGAAAATTATTATATATATATATATATATATATATATATAGGGTAACCCAGAAATCACGAAGTGGTTTCAATATCTAATATCTCGTTTATTTTGTTTAAAATTGCAATATATTAGTAGGTAAGTTATAGAAAAAGGATGTGATATCTATTTCTCCTAGGTGTGAAAGCTGACATTTTTTAAATGCCGTCCATTTTCCAATTCGCATAAACGTGCTCTTTCTAAGGCGTTTTCCATTAACAGCCCTTGACGTTTGTGGATCCAGTGATTTAATTTCTGTTCCAATGTTATTTTTAAGATCTGCAATTGTTTGAGGCTTGTTGACATAAACTTTTCCCTTAAGACAGCCCCATAGAAAAAAGTGTGGAGCAGTTAGATCTGGAGAACGAGATTGACAATTTATCTCTGAAAATCGAGAAATTAATTTTCTATCAAGAATTTACCGTTGTGTTCCTTGCTGTGTGAGCTGTGGTTCCATCCTGCTGAAACCACTTAGGTATATCTTGAACTGCTGGACGTGCTGTGTGTTGGCACTCCGTCGGTTACGACGACGAGGGTTCAAGTTGATCCGATCAACGGAACAGCCTGCTCGTGAAATTAACGTACGAGTGGCTGAGCACTCCACAGACACGTGTACCCTTAACGTAGTTCTCAGGGATATTCAGCGTGACACAGTGTGACAAGGCTGACCCTTTGAAGTACAGGTACAACAGAAACAAGAAGAAAGAGTGAGAGAAAGTTGTGGTGAAAGAGTACAGCAGGGTTCGTTACCACCCCCTGGCGGAGCCTCGAGGAGCTTTAGGTGTTTTCGCTCAATAAACACTCACAGAGCTCGGTCTGGGAATCGAAACTGCGATCCTACGACCGCGAGTCCGCTGCCCTAACCACTGGACCATTGCGCCTCCACACTGCTGGACGTAAGAAATTCTGGATCATGGAGAGGTATTCATCTCCAGTGACAGTAACTGTTTCTCCCTCCTTGTGGATGTCGTTGTCATGGATTTGGTGGTGATAATTTTGGAATTAAGGAGTTAAAGAGGGAGTTTGCAAGAATCAAAGAAGAACGAAAAGAAGGAAGGTTGTTCGGGGGAACGAAGGACAGAACTTTCTAAAAACTGAATCAAAAATTAAATATGCAGAGAAGGGGGGTTTTTTTGTCTCCTCTTGAATGGCAAATTCACCACCAGAAGCAAACCACGTGTAAGAGGAAGTATTTTATGCCAAATGTGTTGCATGTATCGCAAGAAATTTCTCACTTTCTCTCTCTCTTCCTCCCCCTTCGCCCTCAATATCTCTCTTCCCTCTCTCTCTTTCTCATTCTCTGTTACTCTCCCTTCCTCTCTCTCCCTCTTTCTTATTTTCTCTGTTACTCTCCTTCTCCCTCCCCTCTCTCTCTTTCTCATTCTCTGTCTTCGTCTCCTTCCCCCCTCTTTCTTCCCTCTCTCTTAACCCTCCCTCTCATTCCCCCCCTCTCTCTGAAACAGTGCAATGTATGGTATTGATCTACCTACTCAGTCTTCTTGATGACGGACGATGTTGAGGAGAAGCGGAGGGGGAATCGTCATCGTGTCATCAATACCACCACCACTAACATCATCATCATCATCATCATAATTGACAGCAGCAGCAGTAGTAGCGGCAGCAGCACCGCCACCACAACCATACCTCTTAATCCATCATGCCTGACAGTGCGTAACCGTTGCAATAGGTGGCAAGTGAAATATGGTGGGGGGGGGGGGGGACTGGAAGTATAGAGTGTTTGACAATGATTGATCAGTTGACGACGACGACGATGATGACGATGATGGTGATGATGATGATGATGATGATGATGACGATTACGACAATAACGACGACGATGGTGGAAGTGTTTTAAATAACATGTAACTCCTGCTAAATGTGCTGAGTGTCTTTTTCCTTCGTTTGTCCACTCACTGGTTTGCGTGTGTGTGTGTGTGTGTGCGCGCGTGTGTGTATGTATGTACATATGTATATGCATGTACGTATGTATATATTACGCCCGAAACGTCATACACTCTCTCTTTCCTTTCCTGAGCGTCCAATAATACTATCCATATCACGTCCTCACTTTGTTGTTTTTTGTTTTTTTGTTATTGTTTTTTTTAACTATATATATATATATATATATATATATATATATATATATGTATATACACGCTCGTGCGCGCACACACATAAATATACGCACACACACACACACACACATTCACACATAAATCCGATGATGGCTTAGGTGACCGAAACTTCGAAGTCTCTGTCAATACTATTCTTGTTAAATAATAAGTTCGTATTCTACAAAATTATGGAGTAAACCTTCAGAGTATATATATATATATATGCATGTATGTATGTGTGTATGCATGTATGTATGGTATGTATGTATATCTGTAGATGGAAGTGTGCACTTGCGGTTCAAAAGAGAGAGAGAAAAGGCGGATGATTAGGGAGAGTGAGAGAGACCTTTATACCGCATCTTCAACCCATTTATCACACTTGACTTAAATCATATTTGCAGATCAACTTTTTACGTTCATATTTTTGTTATTTCATTCAATTTCTTTTGTTCGTCTTTTCCCCCTTTTTTTCTAACCTTTTCTTTCTCTTTCGTTAAACATTCTTTTCCGCCATTTTGGGTTTTGATGCTCCGGTAACAAACAAAGTGTAAACACACGCACAAAAAGCGCATTCTGTTATTATTTCTAAAATTATCAACAAAATAATAATCATCATCATCATCATCATCATCATATTATTATTATTATTATTATTATTATTATTATTATTATTATTATTATTATTATTATTATTATCGTCATCGCTATTTTTTATTTTCGTTATTTACAATTCAATTGCTTTCACAGTAAATATGGTATCATT
>NC_142947.1:8914664-8929664 GCF_046866305.1 Octopus bimaculoides
TGTTTCCGATGTAAGGTGAACGGATGGACAAACGTGTCATAATATTCCAGTCGGTCTCTGCCGGTCCAAATGATGGCAGATAAGCAGCTGTGGTAGAGGAACTAATGCAGCTTACTGTTATTCTTGTAGAGTCAGAGATAAACAGTGAATATTACAAACCACATATGGATGTTACCTACCGCTCTGCTTGCCTTGTCGGTCGGTTGGGCTGTTACTCTCTCTCTCTCTCTCTCTCTCTCTCTCTCTCTCTCTCTCTCTCTCTCTCTCTCTCTCTCTCCCTCCCTCTCTTTCTCCCTCTCTCTCTTTTTCTCTATCTCCCTCCCCCTCCATCTTTCACCTCTTTCTTCACTTTTTTTTTATATATACATATATATATGTATTTCGTCCGTAGGTTCTGAGTTCAAATGGTGCCAAGATGGCTTAGTGGTTACGGCATTCGGTTCACGACCGAAAGGTCGTATGTTCGATTCCCAGCAACGTGTTGTGTCCTTGAGCAAGACACTTTATTTCATGTTGCCCCAGTCCACTCAGTCGGCAAAAATGAGTTGTACCTGTATTTCAAAGAGCCAGCCTTGTCGCATTCTGTGTCACGCCGAATCATAGACTCGTACACTTGCAACACACACACACACACACACACACACACGCACGCACGCACGCACGCACACACATAACACATTCACAATATACGCAAACATAACACGCCACACTCAAACACATACCAATCATCGTCTGCAATGCATCGCACTTTATAACAACACAGGAATTAAAGCAGCAGCCTGTATTTATTTTCCTATATTGATGTATACGGGTATGTATATATATATATATATATATATATATATATATATATATATATATATATATATATATATATATATATATATATATATATATATATATATATATATATATATATACATATATATATACATATATATTTACGTATGTCTACATGTCTTCGTGTCTACGTATGTGTACGCGTATGCATATGCGCTTGTGTGTGTTTGAATGTACATGTAAGCAATGTGTACGTATGTGTCACTTTACTCTCAATGAAACTTGATTAAACACAGCACAGTGACGTGTGAGCGTCTAAGACAAACACTAGCTATCTTTCAAACATCTTATCTACTTCCATATGTTGCTGTTTGTATTCACGAAAAATGTTACAGAACTTCGTGGCCAATTGGAAGCCTCGTTCTGACGTTGCTTTTTTTTTTTTTTTTAAATCATAACGAGGCTTTTCCTTTCTCTTTCTCATTTGTTGTTGTTGTTGTATAATCCGGGGTCAGCACTGATAGGGCAAGCCTATGATCAAATGTGATCCAGCCAGGATCCATCTTGTTTTTACTTTTTTCTTCATCCCCTACCCCAATTTTTTCTCTCTTGTTGAGTCTAGATCAGGATTCGGCAAGCGGCCAGTATTGACCCCCTGGGGGTATTTAAGAGATCGAAAAAGTGGTCAGTATTGGTCCCTGGGATATTTAAGAGATCGAAAAACGCCTGACACGATTTTGAGCGTTAAGGGTACAGATTTATTAGTAAACTGAATTTAGAAAAGAGCGCAGTAATTTAACCTCTTAACATATTTATATTGAATCTGTATATCAGGAAGAATAAGTACACAAATTTTTGGGGATCTGTTATGATTTATTATGAAGTTACTGATAGAAATGGCAGTTATTAATAATTAATGATGGAAAACGGGAATAACATCATTAACGAAGTATTTCGGGTTAGAAATAAGTGACAAATACATATATTTACAAGGTGGAGGCGCGTGGCTTAGTGGTTAGGGTGTCAGCATCATGATCGTAAGATTATGGTTTCGATTCCTGGACCGGGCGACGCGTTGTGTTCTTGAGCAAAACACTTCATTTCACGTTACTCCACTCAGCTGGCAAAAATGAGTGACGATGCGATGGACTAGCATCCCGTCCAGCTGCAGAACACATACGCCATTGAAACTGGGAAACCGACCCCGTGAGCCTGGTTAGGCTTTAAAGGGGCGCATTTATTATCTTTTTTTTTTTTAATTTTTAAAAATATTTACTAGACATCTCTGAACGAAAATATACGGGATAATATGTTAAGTGGTTAATGGCTAAAACTCACTAATTTTCAACCAAATACCGATGCAGTAACTGGTATTCACCAAACACATATTTAAAAAGTAATATTCCGTTTATACCCATATAATAGGATTAAAAGGCGGCGAGCTGGCAGAAACGTTAGCACGCCGGACAAAATACTTAGCGGTATTTCGTCTGTCTTTATGTTCTGAGTTCAAATTCCATCAAGGTCGACTATGCCTTTCATCCTTTCGGGGTCGATAAATTAAGTACCAGTTACGCACTGGGGTCGATGTAATCGACTTAATCCTTATGTCTGTCCTTGTTTGTCCCCTTTATGCTTAGCCCCTTGTGAACAATAAAGAAATAAGAAACGTTAGCAAAGTCGACCTCGGCACCATTTGAACTCAGAACCTACGGACGAAATGTTACTAAGCATTTCGCCCGGCGTGCAAACAATTCTACCAGCTCGCTATCTTAAATTTCCATAAATGTTATTTAAAAGCGGTCGAAATATTGTTTATGAAGTGTGTGTGTGTGTGTGTGTGTGAAAGAAAGAGAGACAGAATGTCCCCCACCACCGCCAGACAACCGTCTATCTATCTATCTATCTATATATCTATTTATCTTCCACACGCACAAACTCACACATTCAGCTAATCGTATACGCATGCAAAACAAAACTCAACCAACGAAAAAAAAAAAAAAGGAAAAGGGAAACAATCCACCGCTTCCATTTTTTGTGATCCATGCGTAGGAGAGGCGGGAAGACGCTGTTGCAGAATGTATAAGAATGAAACATCGCAACTGAGTTTAAAACAGAAGCGTTCATCAGATCAAACGAAAATTCCACTGATAAAATCTGACACTAACTACAGTCGAATGGAATGAACAATCGTCAAACAATTTTTTTTTTTTTATTCATCTATTTATTTATTTTTCGTCTCAAGTTGTTATTCACCTGCTGTGAAAGTGAAGAAAATATGTCTGCCACGCAAAGTCTGCTTCATTCGTTTTTATTTAGTTCATTTTTTGTTTAGGTTTGTTTTGCATTTTTATTTGTGTGTATCGTTTTTTTTTAATACGATTTTATAGGTTGTGTGGTTATCTTATATCTTATATTGTTATTATTTTCTTTCCCATGGTCTATTGTATTTCTCTCATGCTCCGTTGACGATTGACATCGTAATTATTGTACTATATCCCATTATTTACCGCAACCAATTGCGAAGGGATCGGTCACTGAGTAAAAAAAAATTCGTTTATTTATGTTTGTATTCTAAGGGATTCTTTTTTCTTCTTTTTTTTTGTAATATTTTTTTCTTTCTTTTATTCGATACTGAATAATTTGCTTCTTTATATATCTCCCTGTTGTGATGAAAATCAAAATAAGAAATGGTGGGGAATAGAATAGTAGGCCAATACGGATGAAAGTGATTTACCGAGAAAGCTCAGTTAAAGTAAAAGTGATATTCATGAATCACAATATTACACACACACATACACACACACACACACACAAACAACACGACACAAAAGCTTGAAATACAGTGAAAAAGAGTGAGCTTCAAGCAGCTGTTTTTGCATGAGTAGTTCACAAATATATATATATTTTTTGAAGAACAAAGATAAACGTTTTTTTGGGGGTTTTTTTTTTCATAATTTTCAAATATTTCGAAAATATATTCAAACAACAAATTATTCAAATATAAACCAGTCTCGAATTACGAGCTGAATGATCGAAAACTTGTAACTCAAAAGTGGTGGGATTAGGAGGCTTTCAGTTATAATAAATTAATATTCTATGCTTATTATGTTGAGTTCTGAAATTTATTGGTTCTGGTGAATCAGTAGAGATTTATACATACATACATACATACATACATACATACATACATACATACATACATACATATATACATACATACAGAATGCAAATTCTTAATTCATATGCTGCAAATAATGATCAGGATAGCTGGGACTATAAAAGTCGGCAAGACCTACATATGTGTGTGTGTGTGTGTGTGTGTGCTTGTGTATCTATGTATGTATATTAACTAGATTCCTGCTTTTAAGTTGCATTCTTGATGTATATTGAAAAATAATTATACGCACAAACACACACATGCACATATATACACAACCACACACGAACACATATATGGATGGGATGTGAGTATACAAATATAACATACATAAATACATGCATACACACACACACACGCAAACACACACACACACACACACACACACACACACACACACACACACACACACACACACATACAGGCATCTTGATTTTCTATTTCAAATAAGTCTCTCAAATATTTCTTTTCAAGACCACTTGAATAAATGTTTATGTCGTAATCATGAATGGGGTTAGGAAGGGTTAGAGATTTCCGTCATCGAGTAGAAAGAAGAAGGAGCGAGTAGGTGGGATTGAAATAACGCATGGTGGAAAATTGATATTTTCACAGCATCCAGGATGATAATGGTTTTAAAGGCGACGGTCTATAAACGCATTCAATGGCATGGATATTAGCACTTGTCTCCGACGGCCTGTATGCTTCTGTACATATATATACATACGTACACATACATATACATACATACGGGCATACATACATGGATATGTATAACATAACAAGAAAAGAACTGTGATGTTTGTGAGTGTGTGTGTGTAAATAAATAAATAGATAGATAAATATATCTATATATTAATAGCTATCGCTATAGAACTTATTTGATTTATAAACAATTCAGTCCACTTATATAAGTCTCACCAGAGCTTTGGCTTAAAGACAGACAAAATTCCGTTTGAAAGAACGACTGGATTGTACAAAAATTAATTCAAATGCCTATGTATTATGAATGTGAGCGTTAACTTTTCAACTACATAGCAATTACAATTAAAATTTTTTTAAAAATTATAACAGACAAACTAATTAAATAAATAGAATCTACAACTATCGAAATATATTTCTATATATCTCAAATAATATTAATCCAAACTCGTTTAGGTCGAAAACAAAGACCCACAATTCTCTTAGTGTAGAAAGGCCTTGCCACAAAAATTAAGAAACCTGCATAATGTGGACGTAAATGTCTTCAGAAAGGAACTAGACATTTTCCTCTCCACAATACCAGATGAACCAACCAACGGCCCGGTATGAGGCACAGATGAGAGCAACGGGCCAACAATCAAAGCAAAGAGCACACACAGGAGTGATGATGTGAAACCCCACCACCCTGAAGAAACCAGCTAAAGAAAGATCATACGTAAAAGTGCAAAATCACCTTGTTGCTCCAGCATAACCGCGGTTGCATGATTGAAACGAATAAAAAGAACAAAAGAACAGATGAAAATACCTGATATTTAAATCTATTTAGCACGCTAAACTAGGAGACTGATCTCACGCATCGAGGTAAATGTATTAACTATATACAAACATTAAAGCATCAAAGAATAACAAAACACACATAAATCCATAAATCCAGCAAATCTATAGAGGCAAAAACCAAAAACTACACCTGCTACCTTTGACAGGTGCTAATTAATCTCTGACTAACGGTGGACTTTATATTATACGGGAAATGATAAATGGAAACGAAACGCCTCATTCCAATTTCAAAATTTATCTCTAAGAAAACATATTAATATGACGAAATGACTATGATTTATATTAATACCTGGTAAATGTCTCTCTTGATAGCAAGAATATATTGGAAAGGAAATTGTTATCTATATGTGAGTATTAATATCTGGAAATACCTCAAGCTTAAAATAATTTAGCACAGCAAAATAGTATCTTGGTCATACATAACGAAATGCATACACACACACACACAGACACACACACACACACACACACACACACACACACACATATATATATATATATATATATATATATATATATATATATATACCGGAGTAAGCACATAAATGTGAAACAAGGTGGAATAGAGTATTCAAATACCAAAGGTAGAGTAATATGCTTTATTTAAAAGCAGTAGAAATATCGCAAAAACTGTTACTCAGAGGTTCACGTTCCCGTTCGTCGGACAGCTTTCTATCTTCAGTCGAGGTCGAGATCGTCATTGCAGTTTCGGCTGGTTACATCCAACGCTGCTCCAATCTGGCTAGCCCCAAGAAAATCTAAGCTAAGAGCCCTAGATTCTTTGGAAGAAAGAAAATAAGGAAGAAAGAAAAAAAAAACAGAGTAATATAAATAGAATATTGTATTGAAACATCTCCGTGTCCATTGAAAATCGTTGACATCCACTCGAAACAATTTCGGCAAAGCTGCCGTATGGACCCAAATACGTGTGTGTGAGCAATGTTGTGCTCTTGTGTGTGTGTGTGTGTGTGTGTGTGTGTGTGTGTGTGTGTGTGTGTGTGTGTATTACAGCATCTTAGTTGAAACATCTGCTTTTCGGCTACTACAAGTTTATTGTATTTGGTGGCATAACTTCGTTAGAATTACTATTATTAAACTACAGTCTGTCGAATTTCCGCATAACTTCATTGGACTGAAGACCTTTCTTCGTCACTGCTTGATATCTCGAAACACACAACACGCCTCACTGACACTAGCTTAATAACAGCTATTACACGCAATCATACACAAATTATTAGATATTCGTTCCACGTCTAGGAGAAAGACACGTACAATTCAACGACAGCTCGAGAACCACGCTGACTGCTAGGAAAGGAAAATGCAGACATTCCACGCGACAGAATATATTGTCTTGTCTGTTGACGACGATCGCCTTCAAGCAGCTGAAATCAAATTAGCATTTTTCACATTAAATTAGGTAATCCTGTACATGGAGTGCTTTAAACCTACGTAAATACATATGCTGTGCTCATCCTTAACAATACTAATGTGTCGTCTGCCGGAAGTACAAGCAACAAAGATGGCGGTGTTCATATTAAAACTTAAATCCTCACTACTCTCTCTCTCTCTCTCTCTTTCTCTCGTCCTCCCTCGTACTTCCCCAAGGCTACCTTGTCATCATTTGCTTACTTTCCTTCCGTCTTTGTTTCCTCAATTTTTTAAAATTTTATTTCCATTTCGTCCCACACTAACGATATATATTCTGATCGTTTTCTTTCTTTCTTTCTTTCTTTCTTTCTTTATTTATTTATTTATTTATTTCCTTCTTCTTCTTCTTCTTATCGTCACCCTTTCACTTTTTGTACCTTTTTGTCATTTCTTAGTGCTATTCTTCTTTAAATTCAGTAACGACTACACACACACACACACACACACACACACACACACATACAACCGCTAGAATTGAATTTTGTAAGCAGAAAGTTGACGTAGACTTGTGCACACATAAATACACACACACGCACACACGAACGCACACACAAACGCTCGCTCATACAAACACACAGAAAGACTTACAGACACAAAGACAGACGCAAACCACTTCCTTGGACATCTCTTCCACTAATCCCACCGTCACCACAACGGCCACCATCACCACCACTATCATCACCACCGTCACCACTACCGCCACCACCACCACCACCACCACCACCACCACCACCACCACCACCACCACCACCACCACCACCTTCTCTGCCACACCAAGTCTTTACAGATGTATACAAATGAGTCAGCATCACACACCAGAATCCATCAAAGGTAACAACGCCAAGACATGGCCATTATTGCTGTGTTTGCAAATATTCCCATCCAATTCCTGTTCCTTAAACGAGACTTCTGCGCAAACTTTAAGGGCGTCTGTTTTCTATCGAATAATGTTTTTTTTTCATTGCATGTGTATGTATCTTTAACTCTGTGTGTGTTTGTGTGTGTGTACATGCGCGTGCGTATGTATGTATGTGTACAAATATAAATATATGAATGTATATATATATATATATATATATGTGTGTGTGTGTGTGTGTGTGTGTGTGTGTGTGTGTGTGTGTGTGTATAAACGTGTATGCATGTGTATGCATATATATATATATATATATATATATATATATATATATATATATATATATATATATATATATATATATATATACATATATACATAACGGTTCGGCAAAAACAGACCGATTGAATAATGACTAGGCTTATAAAGACTAAGTCGGGGGTCGATTTCTTCAACTAAAACCTTTAAGGTGGTGCTCCAGCATGGCCGCAGTTAAATGATTGAAACAAGTAAACAATTAAAAGAATTGTATAAAACATAGAAATATTTTGTAAATTGTAGAAATGCAAGCAATTTATTGCACATGAATATAAACGACAAAATCTTATATGGACCCTAAAGGGCCATACAAACCCCTGGTGAGAAGCAATAGAATGAAGTTTTGAAGGCGATGCCCCATCATAGCCGCAGTCCAATGAATAAAACGCGTAAAGGTCAAAAGATACCGGCGGAGCCAGGAACAAAGAAGGAGTCAATATATATACCTACTACGGTCGTACTCAACCACTTGAAATCAAGCGAGGCTGACATTTTGAAGAGCTGAAAACTGTAATCAAATTGGCCGGGCAAAGACAGGTTTAACAAGGCACACCTTAACGTGTCACCAAGGGTAATCAAGAAATGTAGTGGGTGGTGGATGCCATACACCTGTAGGATCTGCAGTGGAAGCTTCAAGTGATCAGCAGCGGGTGGGGGTAGAGGTTTGAAGACTCCATGACAGGAAGGTAGAGCGTGTCTCTCAGAAAAGAAAGGGGGCGTAAAAAAGTGGTCAGACACGACGACGAGTCGACAGACAAACGCGCGCGAGCACACACATACACACACACACACACACACACACACACACACACAAACACAGAGAGTCTGCGTGTACGCTAGCATGCGTGTGTATGTGTGTAGTGTATGTGTCTATATATTTATATATATATATATATATATTTATATATATATAAACATGAGAATGTCTAGATATGCAACTATATGCATGAGAACGCATGCATAAAACGAAGCATACATACATACATACATCCATACATCCATACGTACGTACGTACATACATACATACATACATACATATATACATATACTACAGCATTCTTGCGCGCGCACACTCCCACACACACACACATACATAAACTTTCCATTTATTTCTGTCCGTCTTTCTCTCCCTATTTCTCTCTCTCTCTCACTCTCATTCTCTCTCTCTCACTCTCTCGCTCTCTCTCTCTCTCTCTCTCTCTCTCTCTCTCACACACACACACTCTCTCTCTCTCTCTCTCTCTCTCTCTCTCTCTCCCGCTCGCTTGCTCGCTCGCTCTCGCCGTTCCTTCGTCCGTCACATAGTTACACAAGTACACACACTCACACACACGTAAACGTTTCTGCACACAGGCACACACACACACGAATACACACATACACACACACACACACACACGAATACACACACACACAAGCACCTCCCCCGTTTCACCCCACCGCACCACCTTTGTACAAAACGTGACCCCTCAGTGTTTTCCCTGTGTTCAAAAGGCAACGTCAAGTCAAGGTTTACGCTGTAAATAAACACCGTTTCATTCCCCGAGCCCGTACTTGTCAACTGTCTTCGTTCCTGCTTTATTTATTTATTCATTCCTAATAAGGTGTACCTGGCTGTAGGTGTTGTGTGTCTTTACTTAATCAAACGTAGTTACTGCAGACATTCGGGAGAGATTGGACCACACAGAAAGACATACACACATAAATATATATACATATATTTCCACTCACAAGGCTTTGGTCGGCCCGAAGCTATAGTAGAAGACACATATGTGCAGTGCCACGCAGTGGAACTGAACCTGGAACCATGTGGTTGAGAAGCAAGCTTCTTATCACACAGCCACCCCTGCGCATTATATATGTGTGTGTGTATATATATATATATATATATATATATATATATATATATAGATAGATAGATAGATAGATAGATAGATAGATACACACATGCGTGTATGTCCATGCACAAATATATACTCATGCAACAGCAGCAACAATTCAAACACGTACACACATACACGCGCGCGTGCACACTCACAGACACACGCACACTCTTACATATATATATATATATATATATATATATATATATATATACACACACACACACATGCACACGCATACACACGTACATACACACACACATACATGCACACACATACACACACACACACACACACACGTACATACATGCATGCATACATACATACATACATATATTATATCCGGTTTGGTAGAAAGAT
The DNA here is from genome assembly GCF_046866305.1 of Octopus bimaculoides. Taxonomy (NCBI): domain Eukaryota; kingdom Metazoa; phylum Mollusca; class Cephalopoda; order Octopoda; family Octopodidae; genus Octopus; species Octopus bimaculoides. The sequence goes on from NC_142947.1 coordinate 8,924,984, forward strand.
CTAACCAGCAGATAACGATAATGTTGACTAATTTGCACCAGCAGGAGGGAAGGGGCAGTGAAGTGCTCAGCACATAACTTGGAAACCCTTTTTTCCCGCTTATCTTCTTCTTATACCCCTTATCTAGCCATATATAAACCAGCTGAAGGATCTCATAAATGTTCCCTTTAGAATTATTGCTCGGTTCTATAGATTTGTTTCTGATTTGCTTCATGGAGTTGTTTTCGTGCTGCGTGCGTCGCTTTATATATATGTACGTAAATATATGTCGGTATATTTATGTATATTTCTGCGTGTATATATTTCTCCGTTGTATCTTCATATATAAATACACACACACACACACACACACACACACACACACATACACACAGACACACACACACACACACACACACACACACACAACACACACACACACACACACACACACACATATGATCGGCCATTATTATGATTGACCGTTGACTGAACACTATTCAATTTTTTTTCTCCGTGTTTTTCTCCTTATCTCCGTATTCTTTCTGTTGAAGAGCGTAGCTCGAAACGTCAAAGACTTTCCGTATTCCCGAGCGTCATACTAATATATCCTTTTGTTATTTACACCACCTGTCCTCGTCTGTTGTTATTATTTGTATATTCTCCTATATATATATATATATATATATATATATATATATATATATATATATATATAAGCAATGTTAATTCTCTAAATGAAGTATTAACAGTAACTGCACGATAACACATGTATATCTAGATATGTACCTATACATACATACCTACACACACAAACACACACTTACACACAAAAATGTTTGACTAGTGTATGTGTGCCTGTATGTGTGTGTGCGTGTGCGTGTTTGTGTGTGTGATTGCATGTGTGTGTGTGTTTGCGTGTGTGTGTGTGTGTATGCACGCGCATGTTCACATATGGATGTACATGCTCGAACTTATATGTATATCTGTATATCATTAACAATATGTTATACTATATATTTACTAGTAGAAATACCCGGCGTTGCCCCAATTAAAGAGAATAATGAAATTTAAAAACACCGTCTAGATTACGCAGGTCTCAACTACTAGTAGCTGAGATAACAACTTTCTACATTAATAACTCTCCAACCCACGCCAGTATGCTAAAAGAAAGTTTTCAACTCATATATGTATATAAAGTAAATACACGTAATTCAAAAACACGTTTTGTGTAGCTTATTTCGTAACCAAAGAAACAGGTACAGATTATAAACAATGAAAGGTCGATTTTGGCGATTCATTTGACAGAGGTACTAGAGAGTGGCAATATACTACACTTTATATATATATATATATATATATATATATATATATATATATATATATATACCGCGATCCTATGACCGCGAGTCCGCTGCCCTAACCACTGGGCCATTGCGCCTCCACAAATTCAGAGGATATACCGTATTCTATATGGAAAGTTTGGCTGCTATTTCTAGGAAAGCAAACGACCATGATTAGGATCCTTTTGTGGTTCGTTTTAATGTCTGCGATGCATTATGATAAAGAAAAACGAAGACCTTACCTATCGCCTTGGCCATCTCTGTATTTTCTCTCTTAAGAGCAAATATAATTAGGGGGAAGATGAGAAAATGAAACACTACATTAAAAATGGGGTCAGATTCATCAGTGAACCCACTACAGCTGATTTTGTAATAAATAGTTTAAAAGCCCGTATGTTCTCCAGCAGTACGTCTAACCGGAGGCCATGATAAGACGTGGAACGCCCCGTTTTGATTGAAAAAAATGGCATTTCGAATGAGTGATAAAAGGAAGGTGGCTTGCCCAAGAGGGAATTAAAGGGGTGAAATGAAGTTCTTCTTCTAACGCAACGCTTTGCCTTTTTTTTCCCCTTTGACTTTAACATGGTGGGGGCTTTCTTTCTCCACCTTCCAAATTCTAACTGTTTACAGCAAGTATGTGTGTGTGTGTGTGTGTGTGTGTGTGTGTGTGTGTATGTGTGTGTGTGTGTGTGTGTGTGTGTGTGTGTGTGTGTATTGAGCATGTATGTATGTAATTATATATGTATGTGTATATACGTATACGCATATATATGCGCACGCAAACATATGCAAGATGAAAGGAAGATAAGTGTCAAAGAAAGCAAGGAGATATAGATATAGATGTGGAAGTTGGGATGAGATGAAGGGTAAAGAGAAGTGAAAAGATTGTTAAAGAAGAAAGGAAGGGAAGAAGGAATCAAGAAAAAGGAAAAGGAAATCGAGAAAGAAGTACGTGAGAGAGAGAGGGGGGGGAGAAAGAAAAAGAAAGAAAGAAAGAAAGAAAGAAAGAAAGAAAGAAAGAAGAGAATGTTTGTGTGTGTGTGTGTTTGACGGAGGAAGAGTTAAAGTGAGGGGAAAAGAATAAAGGAAAGAATAAAAAATGGAAGAGCAAAAAGAAAGAAATTCGATCGGGATAGAAATGGAGAAAATTAAGATTTACGCAAGGTGGAACAACGAAAGAAATTCAAACAGGAAAGACGGAACGGAAGAGCATGTAAGAGAAAGGGAGAAAGGCAGAGAGACAGAGGGAGAGAGAAGGAAAGAGATAGAGAGACAAAGACGGCGAGAAGGAGAAAGAGAGAGAGAGAGAGAGAGGGGTGGTTGAAAGTCAGTGATTAAACCAACCCATTTGTTGTTCATTTTCTGTTGCTTTTTTAAATGATTTACTGTTATTTTTTGCCGACTATTTTCAGAGGCTGTGATTCTTTCAAGGAGAAATTGATAGCGAGAGGCAAGTGATAAGAAAAGAAACAAGTAGGGAGCTGAAACTAGAGACGTTGAACCAAGCGAATGGAAAAGAAAGCGTCGTCTGCTGGGCGGAGCTGAGCAGACGATTAGAAGAGCAGACGGTACAAAATGGAAGGCGAGAAGGGCAGAGAGAAAGCGAAAGAGAAAGTGAGAGGGGAAGCGAAATAAAGAAAAAGAGAGAGAGGGGAAGCGAAAGAGAGAAAGAAAAGAAACCTGACTTGGCAGATTACATATGAGCATTTGACGAAAAGATTCTGACCTGAGATTAGCGTGACAAGTGGAGTTAGTTGAAGGGGTTATACATACATGTATGTACGTATATATGTACGTTCATTGACATTTTTCTCAACGATGCTTCATACATAGTAGTCCAGTGAATTGAGATCTGGAGAATTAGGAGGTCAAATATCGGGGGTGATATGATAATGCAAATTGTAGGCCATCCGTTCTTGTGTCATTTGAGCTTTGTGTGATGGTCTCAATATACGCAGCAGTATTCATCCTAAAGGCCTTGTGGGAAAAAGTGAGGAGGTATCATATGTCCTTCATTGCTAACAATACCCAAAACCATGAAACTTGCAGGAAATTTTGTGTGCATTACTCTTGGAACCGCAGAAGGATCTGCACATAACCATCTGTCATTTCTTCTGTTAGTTTTCTGGTCCTGGTCAAAGTTTTTCTCATTTGAGAAAAACCAAATCACACCATCTTATGATGGATTTTTAAGTTTGTTCTTTTGGATCTGATTAAACGGTTTTCTTTTGTTTTTTCTGTCACGTAAGATTTGCATCTGATGTCTTCATGTTCAACATTTCTGATTGTTTTATATATATACATACACACACACACACACACACACACACACACACACACACATATATATATATATATATATATATATATATATATATATATATATATATATATATACATACATACATACATACATACATATACAGCGCAAATAATTCAGGAGAAAATATTTACGAAGATATTATTGACTCTATTATTATCAAGTGTAACAATTAAAAATGATAATAACAGAATCAATAATATAGGCGATTGCAGGCCCAAAATAGGATTAAATAGCTGAAGGATAAACATTAACCAAAGGACATACTAAGTATGTCAACCTGCTGGAAACAACAGTCAAAACTCTTATTTAAATCGCCGAAAATACACTGAAAATAACTACAGAAATTAACTACAGACGGTTGATTTCTGTAGTCATTTTCAGTGTATTTTCTGCGATTTAAATACGAGGTTTGACTGTTGTTTCCAGCAGGTAGACATACTTACTATGTCCTTTGATTAATTTTATATATATATATATATATATATATATATATATATATATATATATATACATATTACGTCTTTTACTCGCAACAGTCTTTGGCACACCAGGCTAACTATATTGTTTAGATTAGTAAAGACCTCCAAATATTGTTATGGCAAGGAGGGAATGTAGAAAGTAAATATGTAAAGTGTATTTTAGAAGAAGCAGCGATAGAGCTTCAGTCCCACGCTGGGACTGAAACGCTAAGAGCCAAAGTATTCTTATTTCACTTTCAAGGAAAAGCCTCCATTGAACTAGTAGTTAACTCCATAAATTCACGCTCCCCGCCACACACACACACACACATACATATATATATATATATATATATATATATATATATATATATATGTATGCGGAGGCGCAATGGCCTAGTGGTTAGGGCAGCGGTTTCGATTTACAGACCGGGCGATGTGAGTGTTTATTGAGCGAAAACACCTAAAGCTCCCACAAGGCTCTGACAGGGGGTGATGGCGAACCCTGCTATACTCTTTCACCACAACTTTCTTTCACTCTTTCTTCCAGTTTCTGTTGTACCTGCATTTCAAAGGGC
>NC_142947.1:8934664-8969664 GCF_046866305.1 Octopus bimaculoides
TGTCATGCGTCTGAGTGTGTGTGTGTATATATATGCATGTGTGTGTGTATGTATGTATGTATGTATCAATACATGCTTCTTATTGATTACAGGAAATATATTAACTGAAACGTAATAGTATTTTGGGGGAAAAAACTCCTCAATCAAGTTTTTCGTAATTAACTAAGCCGGGCAGATGACAAGATGTGATGGTGAGGAGGGCGACAGGATGGAAAAGATTTGAACCGTTTGAAGAAGAAATGTCCCTTTAGGGGTGTATAACCACTGGGATTAGATAACCCAGTTAAATACCCCTGGTGTCGTGCTGTGGTGGGTTCATTGAGGGCCGAGTGTTGACTTAAGAGTTTTAATATGTTGTTTTTTTATTAGTAAGGAATTTCACACAAAGAAAATTTCTCTGACTTACTGTTTTGTTACACGTGCAGTCGTTTAAGCAAAGTCGCAGGAGTTGCTGTCGCTTGGGAACGTGTGTGTGTGTGTGTGTGTGTGTGTGTGTGTGTGTCTGTGCGCGCGTGGTTGCGTGTACACACACACAAATATATATCTATATGTCTAATTGTATGTATGCTTAATCTTCTCTTTCCCGTTTTTAATTTAGAGCAAACTTTGATCGGCCACCTACTTGGTAGCAAGGTTATGTATGTATGTATGAAAACACACACGTTATATTCCAGCGCACACACACACAACTATTTTAACATAAAATACACACATATATACACAGCTGATTCGTATATATGCCAAAATAATATTAAAAGGATATCTCACATATGTATCAGGTCATTAAGAATGAAATGTCCGATTTTGAACTCGTAAGTTTATTTTTCTTTATCTCAACAAAAAGCAATGCAGTTAATCAAAAGTACGCGACTACATTATCAACACAATTTTGCCATTTTATCGGTAGCTAATTTATGCTGGCAGCGACGAGTTCGAGCAAGAGGTGATGAAATCACGAAAGGCTGTTTTAGCATCTTCATCAGCTTTGAAGTTTTTCCTTGCAAAAAGTTTTCTAATGCCTGGGAAAACGTGATAGACAGTTTGTGCAAGGCCTGGTGAATATGGTGGAGGACAGAGTACTTCCAAGTTCAGTTCCTGTAACTTGAGTAGCGCTCTTTGTGCAACTTGTGGTCGAACATTGTCTTTCAAGAGAATTGGCCTGTCTCTATTGACCAATCTCGGTTGTTTAATTGCAAGATCACTCATCATTTTACCCATTGGTTGATGCATACATCCGCTGTATTTGACTTACCAGGTCTCATGAAACTGTAGTGGATGACACAAGCGCCGGACCACGTGTGTGCGTGTGTGCGTGTGTGTTTGTCCCCCACCCACCATCGCTTGACAACCTATGTTGATGTGTTTACGTTCCCGTCACTTAGCGCTTCGGCAAAAACTGACCGATAGAATAAGTACTAGGCTTACAAAGAATAAGTCCTGGGGTCGATTTGTTCGACTAAAGGCGGTGCTCCAGCATGACCGCAGTCAAATAACTGAAACAAGTAAAACGAAATGAAAGAATACATGACGGACTTCCACAGTTGCCGTCTACCAAATTCACTCACAAGGCACTGTTCGGCGCTGGGACTATAGTAGAGGACTCTTAGCCAAAGTGCCGCGCAGTGGGGCTGAGACTGGGACTGAACTACTTTTTAACCACCCACACAGCCATGCCTGCGTTACCGTTCACAATTTCTTCAACATCCTATGTTTTCTATTGAATCTCCTCTCTTTTTTTAACTCAACCGAAACCAGTCCCAGAAGAAAATGGCCACACCCCCACCACCACCACCATCAACAATACTACTAAAAATACGTTTTAACCGACCCCCCCCCCCCCGCCTACCCCGATTATAGATGAGTCTTCAACGAGGTGCAGGCGTGGCTGTGTAGTAAGGAGTTTGCTTCGCAACCACATGGTCTCGGGTTCAGTCCCACTGCATAGTACCATGGGTAAGTGTTTTCTTCTATAGGCTCGGGTTGACGAAAGCCTTGTGAGAAGACTTAGTAGACGGAAACTGAAAGAAGCCCGTCATATATATATATATATATATATATATATATATATATATATATATATATATATATATACATATATATATATATATATATATGTTGGAACAGGGTGTCGTTGTGTCTGTGTTTCTGACCACCACCTCCAACACCACCACCGCCATCAAAGTCGGTATTGGTCTGTTTACATTCCCGTAACTTAATGGTTCGACAAAAGGAGTCCGATTGAATAAGCACCGGGCTTCAAAAAAATAAGTCGATTCATTCGACTAAAATTTCCTCCAAGACGATGCTCCGGCGTGGCCACAGTTCAGGACTGAAAAAGAAAGCTGAGGATAAGAAATGAGTCTACAACTACCCAATATCTACTAATTAGGTGCAGATGAAGTGTGTGCGTGTGTGTGTTAGTGGTGTTGGGCAGTGGAGGGATGATGTGGAGCTTATTAATAGGTTGAGTGGAAAATAGTAATTGGCAAATCTTGTTTACGAGATGAATTCAATTGGGATTGTTGCGGTATTTTGTTGGGAGACTGGAGAAAGAGGTTCAGTTTGATCTTCGGAGGAGAGACGAAAGACGATGGTGTTGGTGGTGAACGAAGAGGGAGGAGGAGAGATAGTAAGGTGAGAGACGCCAGTAGCCAGTAGCGGTGGTGGTGGTGTAGTGGAGATGGTGGTGTTGGTAGTGGTGGCAGCAGAGGTGGTGGTGGTGAAGGGAATCGGATGGAAAGACGAAGAATGATGAGGGAGAGAAGAAGAGAGACGGTGTGAGTAGAGAGATAGTAAGAGCCGAGAGAGAGGGGGGGGACAGACAGACGGACAGAGAAGGAGGGAGAGAGAGAGAGAGAGTGCGAGAAGAGATCTTTGGTGTAATATCGAGCAAATTGCAGGTTTCCTTTTGGGAAAGAGAAAGAAAGAGAGACAGAGAGAGAATGTGAATGTGTGTGTCTGTGTTTGTGAGTGCGTGTGTCAATGTGTGTATATGGAAGTACATGTCAGGATGGAATATGTGTATGTATGTACGTATGTATATATATACATGCATGTATGTATATATGTATCCTAACATGTATGTATCTAAGCGTGTGCGGAGATAATTGTGCAGGAGAATACAACCTATTAGAATGAAAATAGGTAAATTAATTGTAGAACATATAATAGTAACAGACGCACTTGCGCACATGTGTATATATATGTGTGTGAGAGGGAGAGAGAAAGAGAGAGAGAGTGTGTGTGTGTGTGTGTGTGGTTGTGTGGTTGTGTGCGTGTGTGTGTATGGATACCACATGGCTGAGAAATAATACATAGCTAAATGATTAGACAGTTATATATACAGGGATACTGTTTCTTTATGTGTGTGGTTTTAATTCCTATTTGAAAGGAAAATCTGTTCACCGTATATACAAACATATCACACGTACACGTGCACACGCGTATACATACATATATATATATATATATATATATATATATATATATATATACATAGTCAAATATATTTCTTTTTTTATGCTCATATATTCGCATACATGTATATGAGGGTGTATTTGTAATATGCATACATACGTAAAGACATAAAAACATACGTACATACACAGGCACACACGCATACATACACACATACGCACATACACATCCATTAACACGCACATACATCAACATGCATACACGTCTTTACAGAAAATAGAAAATGAAGTGAGGGTTGACAAAAGGGCTCAAAACAAAAGCTTTTCCAGACAAGTGTTTCTCCTGCTAACCTCAGAACAACCCTAATCACGTGCCTTAAAAATGAAATTCTTCATATTGAGGGACACAAGAAGCTTAACAGCATTTGGTTCTAATGTTTAAACGGATGGAATAGAATGTTACAGATAGATTCCACCTGTTGCTGGTTCGGGTGTATGTACGTGTATCTGTGTAAATGTATGCGTGTGTACGTGTGTGTGAGTGTGTGTATATATGAATTTGGATATGGCGTGTGTGTATTCGCATGTGTATGCATGCATGTGTGTGTGTGTGCGAGAGTGCGTGAATGTGTGTGTGTTATTAGATTGGTTTAATGAAGAAGGATCGGTTTGTATGGCCTTCACAGACCTTCCAAGATTGGTAAGTGTGTGTGTGTGTGTGCGTGCGTGCGTGCGTGTGTTTGTGATTAGAGGAAGAGAGACAGAGATAAACGGAAAGACAGACAGAAACAAGGAGAGATTGTTAAATAGAGAGATAGAATGAGAGAAAGAGAGGATGATTGAGATAGATAGATAGATAGATAGATAGATAGATAGATAGATAGATAGATAGATAGGTAGATAGGTAGATAGACAGACAGACAAATAGATAGATAGATAGATAGATAGATAGATAGACTGGTAAAAAGACAGAGTGAGATTGATATAGAGACCAATATCTATTTAATTATCTAGCTAGCTATATATATATATATATATATATATATACATATATATATATATATATACATATATATATATATATATATATATATATATATATATATATATATATATATATATATATATATATATATATATAAGTTCAAAAAAAGACAAAAAACAATAACAAAAAACAACAACGTGAGGACGTGATACGGATAGTGTTATTAGATGCTCGGGAAAGGAAAGATATATATATATATATATATGTGTGTGTGTGTGGGTGGGGGTCTCAAATGTGCAGAAAACAAAAGACAATGACGAACGAAGAAACAACAAGGGTGTGTATTAATTTGACGGTCAGGAGGAATGGAAAAGTTTTTGACATTTCGAGCCTACGCTCTACGACAGAAGGATATGTGAGGGAGAAAATGGTGAAAGAAAGAAAAAAAAAAAACGGAAAGAGAAAAAAGTGTGTTAGGATTAACGGTTTAACAAGATGGAATATATATATATATATATATATATATATATATATATATATATATATATATATGTGTGTGTGTGTGTGTGTGTGTGTGTGTGTGTGTGTGTTATCGTTGAATGCTCGAAATGAGAAGTCGATAGACAGCCGACAACTGATGAAGGGTCCTTTCTCTGTGTTTACTTGTCTTGTTCTCCATATTTTTTCTCGTTGTTTACGTATTTCACATTGTTTGAACTGTTGGTGACGTCCTGTACCTATATATGCATATGTGTATATATCTATATATCTATCTATATATATATATATATATATATATATATATATATATATATATATATATATATATATACACTTCTCTTCTCCTTTCCACCTTATTAGCTTATCAAGTATTTTACCCGGATTGATAAGCCTTCACTATATGTGTACACGCACGTACACGAATGTACAAGTACTCAGATATTCAGCATATTAGTGTGTAGCACATATGCATCTATTTAATTGAGAATGCTTCATTAAAATTTTTGACTCACGCACAAAAGTACGCAATTGCTTGTGTTAGTATCTGTTTAAATGTTTATGTTGACTTAGAGAGAGAGAGAAGGGGGAGGAAGAAGAGAGAATAGATAGGAGTGTGTAGAACGAATTAAAAATATGGACACGCTTACTTGCAATTTCCCAAAATATCCAGTTTTCTAGTCTTTTATTCTAACCACGCAAGCAAGCTCACGCACACACACATAGATAGAAACATCCATATATATATATACATATACATATATATAGTCTCACTCATGCACACGTATAAACATGGCCATAGTCAAATATATAAGTGACACTGAGAAAGTTTTATCGTTTATATACAGAGAGAGAGACAGAGACATACATACATCATGTGCACTCAGACAAGCAGACGTGCATCTACAGCCCAAAGAACTAAATATATATCATTCACACAGAAATTCCTTTATCACTTAATATATTCACAAACACTTATATACTTGCACACACACTCACATCCATGCACACACACGCGCGCGTAGACACGTAGACACGCACACACACATACGCGCACGCGCGCATTTGTATCGTCTGCAAAAGGGAAACATGGCTGAAAAGTTTTCCACAAATCTATCTCTCTACAATGGCAAAATTTTTCACAGATGTTTTCAAACAACCGGCGTTTTATAAACTGAAGTTCTCGTCTAAACAAACGCAGATGTACTTGTTTCCTTTCTTTCATTCAATTGCTTCCTTGTTTTCGAGTGAAGTTTAGCGGAGCGGAGTTCGAGATGTTATAAGGTGTGGAGGAAGGGACACCAAAACACAGCAACTATGACAACAGTCTGGCTTCTATCATCATGCTTATTCTATTAGGTGAAAGCAGGGATGGATGGCTAGATAGCTGGATGGATGGATAGCTGGATGGATGGATAGATAGATAGATAGATAGATAGATAGATAGATAGAAAGAAAAAAGGACACAGAGCGCGAGGAAGACAGAGAAAGAAGTAAGTGGAGCTAAGAAAGGCGTCTAACGTTAATTGAATCTAACGGCGCTAAGTTTGTTGTTTGTAAAGACGTTTAGATGTTGAGTGAGGTGTTAAAGAATGAATGAAAGTGAGTCAAAGTGTGAGGGGGAGAAAAGGATGGAATCTGACTTGCGGGGTGGTCAAACAGAGAAGTATTTTCCGTTGAAAGAAGAGATCAAAGCTTCTATGTATGCTGTATATAAAAGAGAAAGAAACGGAGAAAGACAGACAGAGAGAGTAACAGTGATAGGAGGAGACAGAAAGACAGACAGACAAGCCGACGGGCAAGCAGACAAACAGAGACGGAGATAGAAAGAAAAGATTAAGACAGAAAGACAGGGAGAATGAGTGGGAGTGAAAAAGGGAGTTAGGTTAGCAAAATGTGAAAATATACATAATTGCTGATATTCATGATCAACGTAACTCTAATCCTTCTATCTATGTATTTTCACCATTCGTCACATTGTCAACTGAATAGATTATACTTCACTGAGGAGGACTAAGAAAATCGAAACACGTGTGCTAATTTCACCAGTTGCCAAGTGTGGATGCGAAGCGAAGTTTTTAATCATTCTGCCATAATGCGTCTACACACACACACACACACACACACACACATTTATATTTATATGAATATGTATATGTATATATGTATATATATATATATATATGTGCGTGAGTATGTGAATGTATGCACGTAGATAGATATAGTGAAATGAAAGGCAGAAAAATGGGAGGGGAGAGAACTGGCATAAATTATGGAGAGGAACAATGAAAGCATTGCAACACGTGTTACTGACGCGCACGCGCACGCATACACATGCACACACCCACAACAGTCACAGTCACATGAGCATACTTTTGTGATTCAAAATGTTTTTGATAAGGAGCTGGTCCCCGATGAACGAATGAAAATCTAATTTATAAATAAATAAAAAATTGGGGTATTATAAGACGAGGGGGGGGGGGGGGTCTGTCGGCCTGATGATCACGAGCTGTATTATTAATAGGCAACAAACGGGGTTTATGAATCTCCTTTTATTCCCTACCAGAATTATTACAAAGAGGAAATTACTAAAGTTATTTCCGTTCTATTAATCGAAAAAATGTCAAATCTAAAATACTAAAGCTGGCATGACGAAATTTACGTTGTCCCTTTTGTTTGTGATTTCTCATTGGATGGTTTCTATGTTCGTTATTAATTGGACTAATTAAGGCACCAAGCATAGCAGAACCGATAGCATTCTGGCCAGAAAGCTCAGCAGCATTTCGTCCCTCCGTCCGACGTTACGTTCTGAGTTCAATTCCGCCGAGGTCCACTTTGCCATCTATCTTTCAGGGTCGGCTTTGCCTTCTATTTTTTGGGGTCGACAGAATAAGTACCAGTGGAGCACTGAGGGTCTATGCAATCAACTATCCCCTCCACCAAATTTCGGGGCTTGTGTTTATAGTAGGAAGGATTATTAATCAGGCTAATAACAGCGCCAAGCTAGCAGAACCGAAAGCATGCCAGCCAAAATGCTCAGCAGTATTTCGTGCGTCCGTCCATCCTTACATTCTGAGTTCTAATTCCACCGAGGTCGACCTTGCCTTTTATCGTTCGGGCTCGACGGAATAATTACCAGTCGAGCACTGGTGTCGATGTAATCGACTTACCCCTGCCCTCGAAATTGCTGGTCTTGTGCCAAAAGTTGAAACCATATTAAAGAGACTGGTTGCTAACAGGGTAGAGATAACTACTCTGTTAGCAACCAGTCTCTTTATTAGAATTTTGGAGAATTTAGATACATTTCATATTGAGCTCAAGTCACCACCACCAATACCATCACCATCACCATCACCTACATAACAACCATCACCACCTTCAAATGTTTGTACTACATCCCCCACAACTGTCCACCACATTTTTTCAGCATTTACTTAAACTACCGCCTCCACTGCCACTGACACTACCACCAACACCACTACGACAACTGACACCACCACTCTTACGCTACCCATCACCACTTTCAACCCCTTATATTTCCACCGCCACATCTTTCAGCGGTTACTTAGGCTACCCTCACAGGAGTGCAGCCACCTCCGACTACTGCCGCCACTACTATCACCACTTCTCTCTCTGCTTCTCAATCTAATTTATCTATCTATCTATAAGAAAGATATCTATCTATCTATCTTTCTACTATCTGTTTGTCAATGTGTCTGTCTATCTGTCTCTGTAGCTCTCTGTCCGTCTTCTCACTCTGCTTCTCAATCTAATTTATCTATCTAGCTATCTGTCCATCTATCTACCTATCTATCTATCTATCTATGGAATCAATGTATCCATCTATCTCTTCTTTTCCTCAACCGGTTTGCGAGTGGTCCGGTCAGTTAAACCAACCGTACCGAAGACCTATCAAAAAGCAATAAACACCAGGCCTCATCAAAATGTGTGAAGGTCACCGGCGTGTAATGAGTTTAGCAGAGACAGTGGAAAGGAGGCAACGGCAGCGCAGCCCGTCTGACACGTCCTCATTCGCTTGGATGGTCCTGAGAGTATTATCGTCTTAGAGCCTGTGATATTTATCTTCTTTTTGTCTCTCCTCCTGCGACCACTGCTACTACTACTACTGCTGCTGTTGTTAATCGTCTTCCAACCAGCCTCTCATTCACAAACCTACCAACTTATCTATCTATCTGTCTGCCTGTCTGTTTATCTGTTTATCACTTGTCTGTCTATCTATCGAACAATCTCTCTGTCTCTTTATCTATTTGTCTGTCTGATTGCCAAGTGGTGTGCGGAGAGCAAACACACTCAGTTACACACACACACACACTTGCACATACATACATATTATTTATTGCCCACAAGTGGCTAAACATAGAGGGTACAAACAAGAACAGACAAACAGATTAAGTCGATTACATCGACCCCAGTGCGTAACTGGTACTTATCTAATCGACCCCGAATGGATGAAAAGCTAAGTCGACTTCGGCGGAATTTGAACTCAGAACGTAGCAGCAGACGAAATACCGCTGAACATTTCGCCCAGCGTGCTAACGTTTCTGGTAGCACATACATACATACATATATATATATATATATATACACACGCACGTACACACACACACACACACACACACACACACACACACACACACACACACACACACAGATATATATATATATACATAATATATACAAGACAGCAAACATTAAGGCAAGGCAAACATCTCAAGACATATACATTTTGAATTTCTTAATACTCTTGTATATGACTTGAGATGTTTGCCTTACCTTAATGTTTGCTGTCCTGTTTAACAATTACATATCCGCTGCATCGAAAATCTGCAATGGTTCCATAACTATCGTCTCGGCTATAACCTTGGAACCCCAGTAATCCGTTACACCAGTTACCTAGCGTACCTAATCGTTTAGATCACCAGTGAACAAAATCCCCATAATTTGATGGGAGTGGACAAACATAGGATAAAAACTAACAAACTTTAAACCTCTGTAACTTATTTTTAAAAGAAAATTCTGAAACAAGTGAATTAGACCCTTGTGATTCAATGTGGAAAATTACATCAATACAACAAATTTGAAAATTTTCGCTTGATTTTAAAATTTCAAAAGTTGCAGCCAAATAGGAAACAACTCACTTGCCCAAGGTGCCGTACAAGCCATGTGGCCGTTTACTTTTGCTGCTGTTGCTGCTGCTGTTGTTGTTGTTGATGATGATGGTGATGGTGGTGATGATGATGAGGATGATGATAACGATGATGTAAGAGCAATATACAAAACTTTTATCGTATTTTGATTTTGGTTTTTCCGTTTCACATATATTTCAAAACGAAAAAAAAAATCGTTGTAATAGGAAACAGCAATCACACTCATAAACACACACACACACACACACACACACACACACACACATACATACATACACACACACACACTCGCGCACGCACACATTCATGCACATGCACACATGCATGCACACACATACACGCAAACATTCACCCACATGCACACACACACACACACACACATGCACATACATGCACACAAACACACATGCATACAAAAACACACACACGTGCTCGCATGCACACACTCACATGTACATACACACACATTCACACACACACACGTATGTAGGTGTGGAGATTGATTGTTTTTCTTCGTATATACATTCAAACGACCTTGTTTATATTATATACACAGCCGCGTTTATGGCTTTCCATACGAACGCAAGGAATGACTTCAATGGAAACTCATAAAGGGGAATATAAAACACTTATCGCATTAGAAGACACACCTAAATATAAATAAATACAAACGGGCGCGAGTGTGGCTGTGTGGTTAAGAAGCTCGCCTTGCAACCAAGTGATTTCCGGTTCAGTTCCACCGCGTGGCAACTTGTGCAAATGGCTTCTGTTATAAGCCCAGAGAAGACCAATGCTTTGTGAGTGAATTTGGCAGATGAAAACTGCATGGAAGTTCGTTGTAGAGAGAGAGAGAGAGAGTGTTTGTGTGTTTGTCCCTCCCCACTATTTCACAACTGGCGTTCGTTTTGTTTACGTCCCTGTGACCTAGGAATAATAACTGTTAATGCACAAGATGAGTAATTTCGAGAAGATGGAGATGGTGGTTAGTCGATAACCCCAGAGGGATAAACGACAAAGTTAACCTCGGCGGGACTGGAACTACTACTGCTACTACTACTACTACTTACTATAGCGCACTACACACTCCACTAAGCACAACGGCTTGCTTAGTGGAGTTGTTAGGGCGAGTGTGATAGTCATAACGTTCCCGGAAGTATAAAGCGATGTCTGAAGCGTCTTCTTCAAATGAGAATCAAAACGAGGTCTCCGTATCGTCTGTTTTCTTCAAAACAAAACAAAACAAAAATAAAAATAAATAGAAATCCTTTATTCTTTTGCGTGAAGGAAGTTTACCGTGAGAAAAACAAAAATGTCAGTGGAGTTTTAAAAAATGTTGATGTGAAGAAGATTTACAGATCATAGAGGGAATGACAGAAACGATTGAGCATCACAGTGTAACTGCCCCGCACCGCGCTGTTTAGTTCTCTTCCTTTTACGTTCTGATTATGAATTCAGATCTCAGCTGGGTTCGACTCGGCTTTTAGGCAGCAGAACCACCAACATAAGAATATACCTTCCCACGTTTTTGATTCCCTCAAGACTTCCTTAAAAATTTATCATTTTTCAATGAAAATTTTCCGGAGTTTCACTTGAGATGACGAGTATATTACGTTAATCTTTTTATCTTTTACTTGTTTCAGCCATTGGACTGCGTCCATGCTTGAGCACTGCTTTGAAGGGTTTTAGTTGAACAAATCAACCCCAGTACTTATTTATCGTATTTATCGGTGTCTTTCTGAATGACTAGCATGTGTCTATCACGTTGCAATCGTTATATATATATATATATATATATATATATATATATATATATATATATATGACAGGCTTCTTTCTTTTTCTGTCCACCAAATCCATTCCCAAAGCTTTGGTCGGCCCGAGGCAATAGTAGAAGAGAAAGCATTATTGGTTCCACGCAATGAAACTGAACTCGGAACCATGTGGTTGAGAGCCAAACTTCCTACCACACAGCCACGCCTATGTACGTTTGTTTGCATGTGTGTGTGTATATATGTATATGTATATATATATATATATATATATATATATGCGGTTTTATGTGTATGACAGAGAAAGAAAAAAAGAAAGAAAGAAAGAGACAGGGAGAATTTGAGTATGCATCTATGCAACTAACTATGCGTGTATGTTTATACATAGATGTGTATGTGCGTACATCTCTGCCCTTGTTCCTTGGCAAGATATCCCCAAACGCACGTGTGGTCTTTTGACAAGAGTAGGACGTTGTCTTCACTGAACGCTGTTCGTACCCTTTGCTAATTGGTTTGGAGTGTTCAGGATTAAAGGTGGCGCGACTGCGAGTCGAGGATAGGGTCAAAGGTGAAAGTTAGAGGCAAAACTTAGATATACGTCTTTTGGTTAGAACCTAGCTTTTAGCATCAATAAAATGTTCGGCGGCAAAGTCATGAAACGAATAAAACTTTTAAATTAAATAATATATCTTTTATCTTTTTTTTTTTTATCTTTTAATTGTTTCAGTCATTAGACAGCGGCCATCCTGGGGCACCGCCTTGAAGAATTTTAGTCGAATGAATCGACCCTAGTACTTTATTTTGTAACGCCTGTTATTTATTCGATCTGTCTCTTTTACCGAACAGTTAAGTCACGGGGACGTAAAAAAATACCAACACCGGTTGTGAAGCGGTGTTGGGGATAAAAACACAGAAAGACACACACACACATATACAAAAAACACGCACACACGCGCTCGTACGCACATACATACATAGATACATACATACATACATACATACATATATATATATATATATATATAATATAAATAAAAAATATATATAGGTATATATACATACATATATGTACATACTGACATATATATATATATATATATATATATATATATATATATAGGCCAATATACATACATACTGACATATATATGTCTATATATATGCATATATGGGTACAGGACGTCACAAAACGTAAACATCATGAAATACGAAAACATGAAATCCGAAATACGAAAACAAACTTTGTTTTGCGAACAGCGAGAGAAAGGCAAAGGCGACTTTGGTTCAATTTGAACGTAAAGGACGAAATGCCGCCTAACATTTTGCCCGACGTGCTAACGATTCCACCAGCCCACCGCCTAAATACTCGTAGATATCAAAACAAAATATCTATTTAGAATCACTCAAGGCATTAATTAATGTTTTGTATGTTTAATATTCATCAGCGTAAAGGAAGGGGAAATTGTACACACATGTCAGCCATTTATCTTAGTTTAGGCCGCGGTACATTTTGCAGGAACATAAAGAATAAAGTATTGTTTTTCTTCAGACTGACGGAAGGAAATTGGCCGAAAAATTAACTAAGTGAATTGTACTTAGTATTGTTCGTTATCGTTAGGTTAATCCGACGCTATTGCGTATATTAATCTAACACTGCTTCAAGAGCCTATTTTAATTTCATTTTATTTAGCCTGCTTAGCTTTCGAACAAATCACTGGATGTTTTGTTTGCCGATTTCTGTACGAGAACGAATATTTTTCGATGTCGCATGATCAAGTGCATATTTTTGAAATACTCGTAAATTCATGCTTTAAGGAGTATCGTACTGATGAGACAGTAAATAAAATTATTTTTACTTTGAGTTCGAAACGCGTCTGTGCCTACAAAATTTCGTGCCTTGTGCTTTTTATAGGAGGGAGTGTTATTTATTTTCACATGCCCAAGAGATATCTCTTTTTAAATTTATATATTTATAAGATAAAGGTTTGTTTATTATTTTCTTTATAAGATAAAAAACGAAAGTAATATTATGAAACAAACGCTGAAGAAAAGACCAAAAGGGAAACGTTAACCACAAAATGCACAAACCTCTCTCTCTCTCTCTGTTTCTCTCTCTCTCTCTGTTTCTCTCTCTCTCTCTTTCTCTCTCTCTCTTTCTCTCTCTCTCTCTCTCTCTCTCTCTCTGAACATTTTAATTAAGATACAAAAACAGACACTGTTAAATGTAATGGAAATTGTATGTAACGAATATCTTGAGATGAAGATATACAATCGTTTACACAGGAAATGAGATTCGCAAAAAGGCTGTATTTTGTTGCTAAATTTACCTCTCAACATGTGTTCATGCAGGTACGAAGAGAATAAAATATGCTCGTCCCGCGCTTGTCATTGCAGAGTTTTTATTTATTTCATTTTGAGCTATTTATTCTGTTTGATGGCTGCGAGAAGAAAGGAAATATACAGCAAGTCTCCTCATTCTCGTCTCTTTGCAGCCATACATACAGAAATTAAGAAAGTCGCTCGCATTGTTTCCGTTACCAAATCAGTTTTTCCTTTCATGTGTTACAATTTTACTCTCTTTTCAATCTGATACTAAATTAGGAGATTGCAGAAATAAATAAATAAGGAAATAATGAAACAACTTTATCGCTGCTTATCGAATTTTTTACTTGAACTCTTAGAATGTAATCTCCAGCTTATGGATAAGGTATTTACACGGCTTTAAAACAATACACGCGCGCACACGCACACACACACACACACACACACACACACATTTCATTTTTATGCGCCCTTTTCAAGCCTGGCCAAGCTATTGGGCCCGGTTTCCCGGTTTCTATGGCGTATGTGTTCCCACCAGTTGGACGGGACGCCAATCCATCGCAGCGTTACTCGAGACACAAGAAGAAAGAGCGAGAGAAAGTTGGGGCGAAAGAGTACAACAGGGGTCGCCACCACCCCTGCCGGAGCCTCGTGGAGCTTTAGGTGTTTTCGCTCAATAAAAGCACACAGCGCCCGGCCTGGGAATCGAAACCGCGATCTTCCGACCGCGAGTCCGCTGCCCTAACCAATGGGCCATTGCGCCTCCACACACACACACCATATATATACATGCGCATAAACACACACATGCACATACGCACATACCGTGATACAGTCCCGAAAGGAAGTTATACTACTTCGTTATCCTGGAACAAAGAATTCAGTTGATATTCCCCTTGAAAGGTCAAGTGCCTTACGAAAACTTCAATTAACCTCTCAAGTGTTGTTGGGGGTAATTTTTGCCCTTAAGTACTTCAATAATATGAGATATTAGGTTCTTTTTTTTATTGAATTGCCTGCTTAATTAGGGTTCTAACTGAATGAACGCCACTAAATGGTAGCAACAACAGTAATAATAGGCAGGTATGAGCGATCGCTATTAGAAATAGTAGTCAAGTTCCTCTTAAAGTATGCCCTTTTTTCTGTAGAAATGAAGATTATACATTCGTTTTAATTTGTAGATATTTATTACGAAGAATTTTTGAATACATTTAAGAGTTTTCTGTTATTTGGAAATAATACGTGTGTCTGTATGTATTAATATATATATAGGTATGCATGTATGCATATTTTTGTATGTGTGTATATGAATGTGTGGTGGTGGTGGTGGTGGTGGTAGAAGTTGATAGTTTTTGAGGTGATATGATGATAGTGGGTGGTCATACTTGTGATTACAGTGATGGTTGTGGCGGCGGTGGCAGCGGCGGTGGCAGCGGCGTCGGTGGTAGAAGCGATGGTGGTCACAGCGGTGTTGCTGTAATCACGTCATGAAACAATTATATTGGAGAATCCGGACGAAGATAATAAGTTTTCTCTTGACGCAGTGAAGCGATGTGCGTGGAGTGGACAGTGTTTGATGTTTGGATAACTTGGATGAGAGAACGATGGAGAGAAGGGGTGGTGGTGGTGGTGGTGGTGGTGGTGGTAATACGGTAGTGATTGTGGTGCTGATGGTTGTGGTGGTGATGGACGTGGTTGTGAGGGTAGAGGCGTTGGTGGTAGTAGCGGTGGTAATGGTTGGGGTGGTTGTGATAGTTGTGATGGTACTGGAAGTGCTGGAGGTGGTGATGATGGCGGTGGTGGCGGTTTTCGCGACGCTAGTGGTAGTGGAGTTGGCGATAGTGGTGATGACAGTGGTGTTGCTGTTGGTCGCAGTGGTCGACGGCGGCGGCGGTGGTGAAGGCGATGTTGGCAGTGGTCGTGGTAGTCGTGGTGACAGCAATAAAGGGCCGCAAGGGCTTAATTGTTGGCGGTGCTGCTGCTGCTGCTACTAATATTACGACAAAATTACAATATTTCTACCCCCTTCGAGCTATGATAGGGAGGTGTTAAGTATGTATAGTACCCCTGGGGTGGATTGGGACGGGATGAAATATTGGAGTAGCGGAGAATTATCATTGCCCAAACGGGTGAGTGAATTGATGTGAAATTGCTTCATTTCCTTTTTGAGTTCATTCGCGAAGGAGGTTAACATCTCTCACTGACAACATCTTCAGCTTCTTAAACAAAAAAAAAGTACATTGCCATCTCTGTTTTTATTTTTATACAGGGTGGGCCAAAAGTCACGCAAAAAAAAAAAAATAATAAGTTCAATACGCTGCGGAATCGTCAATTTTTATGGAATTGAATGAAATAAATAAAATAATGATGAATACACACGTACTTGTACATAACGAATAGAACGAATAATAATAATAATAATAATAATAATAATAATAATAATAATAATAATAATAATAATAATATTGGGTTGTCCGGAAAGTTCGTGCTGATTTATAGTAGCTGACCTTTCGACTTATTTGCCATGAAACCACCTCAATTCTGGGAAGAGGGTATTTTCAAGTTAAAGGAAAGATGGAGACGTATTGTGCAACAAAAATGGTTCATATTTGGTTGATTAAAAATGTAATGGCAAGTATTTATTGACCTTTTTCTTTCCTCTAAAAATCGGCACGAACTTTCCGGACAACCCAATAATAATAATAATAATAGGAAATAGAGATAACTCGAATGTGGAATCTAAAAACAGAAACAATTCCTATCATAGTAGGTGCCTTAGGTATAATAAAAAAATATTCAGACAAATACATAACAAAAACACCAGGACTTACAAATATATATAACATACAGAAAATTGCACTACTGGGTACTGCACACATTCTACGCAAAACACTTTCAATACAGTAAACATAAGAGCACCACAGCAAACCACAGCACATACCCAAGGCGCACAGAGCTGCGCTCGGTAGTGAAGTGAAAGCACGTTATAAAAATAAAACTACTGAATAATAATAATAATAATAATATTGGTGGTGGGGATGGTTGAAACAGCGATCCATCCTAATCGGTAAACCTATCATGAAAAGGCATTCCAATGGTAATCATCCTGAATGAAAGCATTGAAGGAGACAGACAGCCAGACAGACGGACGGACGGACGGACGCACAGGCAGACAGACGAAGGCACAGGCTGACAGACATATAAGACAGGCAGATAGACAGGGGAAGACGTTGTGGGAGGCAGGAGGAGGACAAAGAAAAAGCAAAGGAACCCGTTTAAAGAAAAGAACAACAATTACACATCAAAGACTTGAAGACTTTCTATGAGAACAATGAGGTCTTGTTATATTGAGTCTTTAAGCACTGGTTTATATAATCTGGCGGTGGTGATGGTGGTGTCTGTTTTCGTAGTGGTAGTGTTGGCAGCGGTATTAGAGGAGGCAGTGGTGGAGGGGAGGGGAGGGGAGGAGGGGGAGGCGGTAGTGGTGGTGGTGATGCAGTAGGTAGTGATGGAGGAGGTGGCGGTGATGAAGGCTGAGGTTATGGTGGTGATGATGGTGGCAGTGGTGCTGGTTTTGATAATACTGTGGTGGGTGTGGTGGTAGTGGCGCCGGCGGCGATGGTGGTACGATGGTAATGATAAGTGTGTTTGTGACGGTGAAGGTAGTGGTGGCGGTGAAGGCGTTGGCGAAAGGCTTTAACAGGATGAAAGGCAAAGTTGATCTCGGTGGAATTTGAACTCAGAACACAAAGAAGGACGGAAAACTGTTCAAGCATTTCGTCCGACGTGCTAACGATTCCGCCAACTCGCTGTCTTGACTTGAATAGTAATAATTCTTTATTATAGACACAAGGCTTGATATTTTGTGGGAAGGAGATAGTCGATTACTGGTACTTATTTTTATCGACCCCGAAAGGATGAAAGGTAAAGTCGCCCTCAGTAGAATTTGAACTCAGGATGTAACGACGGGCGAAATACCGCTAAGCATTTTGTCCAGCGCGCTAACGATTCCGCCAGCATATCGCCTTGGCTTCAATAGTAATAATTTTTTTTTTTTACTAAAGGCACAAGGCCTGAAATTTGGGGGATGTGGATAGTCGATTACATCGACCCCAGTCTACATCTGACACTTAATTTATCGACCTCGAAAGGATGAAAGGTGAAGTCGACCTCGGCGGAATTTGAACTCAGAACGTGAAGACGGGCGAAATACCGCTAAGCGTTTCGTCCAGCGCGCTACCGATTCTGCCAGTACGTTGCCTTGACTTCAAAAGACTCAATAAAGAGACTCTCAGTAATGACGACAACGATTATAAGAACAACTACATCAAGAATAACAATAATAGTTATAAATACATTCCGATTCCAGTGGCGCAATCATCTCTTCATTTCTATTGTTAGTTGACCCTTGTTTCCTTGCATCATTACAGAAGTCATGGTTCATAGGTCATGACATGGAGGTCATGACCTTAATGGAGTGGGTCAAAACGCTCACAACTCGTACTAACTCTGTCTCTCAGTAGTTAAAACCTTTGTTTCTTCGCATCATGACATAGGTCATGAATGGGACAGAGGTCATGACCTCGATGAAGTGAGTCAAAATGAGCGTGACGCCACCTAATTCTGATCACATGATCCAACAACTAATTAATCATTATATTGGTAATTATTCTTATTTTATTCTTATTTAATTCTTATTTAATTAAATTATTATTTAATTGCTTTGCGTCACTTGCGCTGGTTCTTTGCGTTTTCAGATCGTTTCCCGCCGAGGTCAGCTTGACCTTTCAACCGTTTGGGGGGCAGGTCGATAAAATAAAGTACCTGCAAAGTATGGGGAGTCAATATATTCAACTGTTCCCTTTCGTCACGAATTTTTGGCCTTTTGCCGATTTTAGAAATTATTTCCTTTCCGTTCAGAGGAGTTCAAATCACGCTGAGGTCAACTTTTCCCGGTCATCTTCCGGGATCCATAAATAAAGTACCAGTCATGAACTGCAGTTTCTCTCTCTCTCTCTCTCTCTCTCTCTCTTCCTCTCTCACACACACGCACACACACACGTACGTACTCATCCCTCGCATCTTTCTCTTCCATATTGCATCCCCAATACTAAAAGATTGAATGTTTTCGTATGCAAACCACATACCCAAACAATCCTGACACATTCTCGATGATCTTAGTAAGACCCTTAAGAAAAAATTCGAGGCTCACACAACAGCCCATATCATCTATAGGAACAGAAGTACAGAAACATGTTTTTGTGGCTGGATTTTTTTTTCTTTAAATTTCTGCCTGCCCAGATATGAAGAAATACGGAGACACATTTTGATAGTTATCTTGGCAGATGGAAGCATAGATTCCTGGTTATCAACTGTAATCTTTTATTAAAATTCTTCGTGATCGTATTCGTGGAGATAAGGTGATAACAAAAATTTGGTATATGTATGAAGCTGTGTGTGTGTACGTGTGTGTGGTGGGCAGGTTTAGTAAGGCTGTATGCGTAGATCGCATCATATATATATATATATATATATATATATATATATATATATATATATATATATATGAGCGTATGTATATATGCATGTATGTATATATGTGTGTATGCATTTTTGTGTGGAGTGTAGAACGACGGTTAGAAAGTTGTTCGACAATTTGTATCTACACGGATCTTCTCTCTAATATGTTTTATTAAACTATCTATACATAATCAAGGTAACCTCATTAGAGTACAACATGTAATGTATACGTCATATCCTCTCTCTACCTTTATACATACATACATACATGTACATATACATATACTTGATGGGGCGCTGGAAAGTTCCTGGTTTCGGGTAAAAGAAAATACAGGAGGATCAATTAATTACGATTTTAACCATCATATTCCTTTCCCTCTCTCAAGTTCACACGCTTAAGGCAGCAGTCCTTAAGTTTTTCTAAGCCCTCTAAAAGAACTCGGAAGATTGGGCCTCCAGCCGAAGACTTTTCAGCACTTCCTTGGTCGGTCCGAGGCTATAGCGGAAGACACTTGCCTAAGGTGCCACGCAGTGGGACTGAACCCGGAACAACGTGGCTGGGAAGCAAGATTCTTGCCACATAGCTACGCCAGCGATGTATGTATGTATGTATGTATATATATATGTATATATATATGTATGTATGTATATGTACATGTATATATATATATATGTATATATATATATATATATGTATGTATATATATATATATGTGTATATGGGTGTATATATATATATATATATATATGTATATATATATATGTATATATATATATGTATATATTGGAGAGATACTGTAACATATACACCTGCTAGTGTGGGTGAATATATACATACATACATACATGTGTGTGTGTGTGTGCATTTATATACATAATAATCATAATAATTTCATGCTTTAGATTCAGTTTTTGCATATTTCATCTCAAAATATTTATTTACGGTTATTGGTAACTAATGTTTTTCTATTCACGTCTCCCTTGTGGCAAATACATTTTTTTACTTTCTTCGTTGTTCTTTTAACTTTGTTTTGATTACCTTGAACAACCATTTTCTATCTCTTATGTAACTTCCATCTCTCCTCTGCCACCTTCCGAACTGTTTCCTATTTCCGACTCCTTATTTCCTCCTCCTCCTCCTCCGCCTCTCTTGTATCTTTTCTCATCACCATCCTCTTCCTCCTTCTTCTCCTCTTCATCTCAATCTCCATAATTCTTCGTGTCTCTCCGTTGCCCGAAACCATGTCGTCGTTGCAAGACTTCATTTCCTGATGAATTAGCAAATTAAACAATCACATAAAAATTTTAAAAAACAACTATATTTACAAAAATAATAATCATTACGACAACAACAACAGCAACAACAACAAACAGTTATTATCATCTGACAACACAAACAGTTACAGCGTTTACATTAACTGATTTCAAAGGCAATTTTAAAACGGCATAAAATATATTGATTTCCTAGTTTAGGCAAACGGTCACATACATTTTTCAATGTTGCGATGCTAGAAATAGAGGAACAGCGAGATCACAGAGCTGAATGATCATACATACATACATACATGCATACATACATGTGTGTGTGTGTGTGTGTGTGTGTGTGTGTGTGTGTGTGTGTGTGTGTGTGTACTTCTGGTCACTTCTGCAATGTAAGTACATCTTTGGACTTTTCCCTTTCCGACAAAGAGCTATGTTCGAAACGTCAAATTCTCTCCTTTCACTGAACGTCATGCTAATACGTGTGTGTGTGTTCGTGTAAGTCGAGCGCGCGCGTAAACTAATAACAAAATTTTTAAAAAATCTAAAATAAAGATAAAGCTTTGAAATATCGCATATTTAAATGTAATACATATATGTTTGTAGATGTGTGTCTGTGAATGTGTGAATGTATACACACACATATACACACACAGTTGGATACTGAAAACGAATTCAGAAACAAATGTAGAAAAAGAATACCGAAAAAGACAACAGATGTGATGACGAACATGGGAAAAATACCCCAATGTTAGAAAACAAAATTTCTGGAAAGTATTGAAATGTGAGGAACATGCTGAAATATATTCAAATTGGATTACATCAGTTTGTTGGCTGCTAATTAAAGAAACTGTAGAAGAAGAAGAGATGGTAGCAAAATTTAGAGAGCAGTTTACTATGACGAACTTCAGTATAGATGTCTCTTATAGGCTATATAAGCAGGCCCGTTTGACAACCAAGAATTTCAATAGGTTCAGTCCCACGTTGGAAAAATTGGCTTCTACTATAGTTCCGGGCCGATCAACGCCTTCAAAGGAAACTTGGTAGGCGAAACTGTGCGGAAGCCCGTCGATGCTGGTGTGTTTACGTCCCCGTAACTTAGCGGTTCGGCGAAAGAGTCCGATAGAATAAGTACTACACTTACAAAGAATAAGTCCCGGGGTCGATTTGCTCGACTAAAGGCGGTGCTCCAGTATGGCCGCAGTTAAATGACTGAAACAAGTAAAAGAGAGTAAAAGATATCTGTGTGTGTGTGTGTGTGTGTGTACAAGGGACTTCTTTGTTTCTGTCTACCAAATCCACGATAGTAGAAGACATTATACATCATACATCATACACGCTCTCACTCAAATACATATAATACATACGCATTCACACACCCAAATTATGTGTCAATGTGTATTTGAGTGTGTGTGCGTGTGTATGTGCGCGCGCGTCTTTCTGTGTCTGTCTGCTTGCCTGCCTGTGACTTGGCGAACGTCTGCATCTGTCTGTATGTCTATAACTAAAATATTTGTTTACATTTGTGCATAAGGGAGGATGGCTGCAAGTTCCGTGATGGGAATATATTATTAATCTTCTTTATCCTGCTTCTGAATTTGGTTTGCAATCCTTGTCGTTTCTACAAAATATTTAAAAAAAAACAAAACAAATAATACGAAAAGTGTGTAGAAGACGAATGCAGGCAACTTGCTGTGTGTTACAATCTAGTTAGGCTAATAGGGGATCCTGTTTATTTATTTATTTATTTACTAGATTATATATATATAAATGTCGTTTTTTGGGGTTTTTTTTTGCTATTGTGTTTCTTTGTCTAAGTGACAGAATCCAATGGAAAAAATCTGGAAATGAATGAAAATAAAAATGTTGGAAAGAACCAAAGAGCTTGAGCCAGATAGCTAGCAAGCTGGCAAGATGGCCAAGCTAGCTAGATAAATGTATAGATAAATGTATAGATAGATAGAAAGATAGATAGATAGATAGATAGATAGATAGATAGATAGATAGATAGATAGATAGATAGATAGATAGATAGATAGATAACGTAGTTAGGTATGTATGTATGTAGGTAGGTAGGTCATCAGACAGATGGATGGGTTGATAGATCGATGATAGATCGATGATAGATAGATAGATAGATAGATAGATAGATAGATAGATAGATAAGGAGTGAGAGACAGACAGACACAGACAAACAGATAGATAGATATTTTTTTAGAGGAATGCAAATAGGAAAAATGAAAATGCGATATAAACATAACCAGAAAAGACAAGTAGACAATAAAAATGTTCCTTCAGTTAATTAATCTCCTCTTCCATATTTCTCCTCTTGGCATTGTCACACGTCTCCCTCTCACAGATTCTTCGAGTCCTACTCGACAGTCAAACTAATTAGAGAGAGAGAGAGGCAGGCAGGCAGACAAGCAGGCAGGCAGACAAGCAGGCAGGCAGGCAGGCAGGCAGGCAGGTAGACAGCGTTGTCATTCCAAAAGTATCGAGGCTTGTTCCTGATTCTGCGGCTATTTCATGGCACCAAATCAGCGAATATTTCACATCTACTCATACACTACTTTCTCCACCGCTGTCACCACCACCACACCAACAACAGCAACAACAACAACATCTGTACTTCAATTTCTTAATCCAGCCATTACTGTATTCTTACCACCACTACCATCACCACACATTCAGCCACCAGGACGGCCATAATTATTCTCATCGCCTCGTCGTCATCATCATCATCATCATCATCGTCGTCGTCTTCGTCCTGTTCACCATCATTATCAGCAGTAGCATCGTTTATCATCACTGTGAACACTTATCACCCCACCCCTGTCCTCATCGTCGCCATCATCATCGCTATCATCATCATCATCATCATCATCATCTTTCATCACCGCCGCCACCACCACTGCCCCAGCAATCCAACAATACAAACCAGCCCACTATCCTTACCACCGTTTCCGCCTTTGACACGACGCCGCTGTCACCACCACCACCACCACCACCAGCCAGCTTAACTTTCACCGCCACCGTTATGACCACCAACGACCTCAAATGCCAACCATCACGACCCCATAACCACAAACAACCATCACGACCCCATAGACCACAAAGAGCATCTTCGTTACTGAAGACCACCCCCAATTACTCTCACTACATTTACCATCACCAATTAACTACAACACCAGACTCCGTACCATACACCGACGTAAAAAACCCACCCCCGACGAAAGCTTGTTCTTGTCTTTTAGTGGCATGTCAGCTTTGGAGAATTTTTGGAGTCTGAGATTATCTCCCTTATTGGTCTGAATTGTGATTTGGTAATTATGAGGGGCTAATGCAGTTTCGCACCTCTCCTTGAAAAATGCATATTTTTTTTTTTTTTTAAATATTTTTTCGGATTCCTACGTTTAAGATGTCGGAGATTACGAATATGCAAAAAAAAAAAAAAAAAAAAAAAAAAAAAAAAAATTTTTAGATTTCACCCCTGCCCCGCCCCGAATTTAAAATCAAAATTTTGTTTACTTTGAGAGATTGTAGCGAATTGACGAACATATGCAAATCGAAATAGACAAAAAGATTAAAGATATAGACAAAAACATTAAAGTGAAAAGAATTTACGTTTTACTTGTGTCTGCCTTAAATAATCGTAAAACTTTCATCTATTTGTTTGTCTATCTATTTATCCCTACCAGTTTATTCATATCTATCTATTTATCTATCTATCTATCTATCTATCCATCTCTTTATACACATATAATTATGCTTATTGAATTTAAAATTTTGAAAACGTGGTTTCTTGCATATTCGGAATCTCTGTCATCGAAAACAGGAATCCGCTGAAAATAATAATAACAATAATAATAATCGAAAATGTCTGTTTTTGTGTGTATGTGTGTGGTGGGGTGACAGTGCATGAGGTCCACCGGAGAGGCGGGGTGAAATTTGAAAAATTTTAAATTTAGGAAAGGGGGAGGTTGAGGTGGGCATTTTAAATTTGGAAAAGGTGGTTTTTAAAAAAAAATTTCGGAAAAAGTTCAAGAGATGAATAGCAAAGTGACCTCTAGCAGACAAATATATCTGCGTGTGTGTGTGTGGTGTGTGTGTCTGTGTCTGTTTTGCCCCCCCCCCCCACCGCTTGACAACCAGTGTTGGTGTGTTTACGTCCACGTAATCTAGCGGTTCGGCAAATAATACCGATAGGATAAGTACAAAACTTAAAAAGAAAATTATGTACATGGGTCGACTAAAATTCCTCAAGATGGTACCCCAGGATGGCCACGGTCTAATAACTGAAAGAAGAGATAAAAGGCAAGCATTACTTCCATCAGACCAACAGACCCTCACCACTACCACCACTGCCGTCACCGCCACCACCATAAGAAACATCACCGGTATCACAGCTATAGCAACGTTGCCATCGCCACCACGCTATACTAATGACATTACCAACCTTCCAATTTGGCAAATCAATTCCCAAAGCTGAAGCCTGAAGCCATACGACTAGACAACCACTAAATATTCGCCCCTTTTTGACATGTTGACCCCAGTCGAAGAGTTGGCCTCTTGACCTGTCCAACTAACGTCGTCGCCAGAAAAATGCAGACTGCCAAAAACCATGAAAATCTCTTCACGCTATATTGGCTCTTCTCTCTCTCTCTCTCTCTCTCTCTCTCTCTCTCTCTCTCTCTCTCTCTCCCTCTCCCACTCTCTCAATTGTCTACCAGTCTATCTGGCTTTCCCCACCTTCTTTCTTTATATCCAACAGTCAAAGACATTCATGTCGTGCTTACATTTATAATGTTTAATATATTTAGATATTAAGAACACACATGCAGTGTCCACACACACATGAACATATGTATATATCTGTATACATATATGTGTGTGCATACGAGCGCGTGCATGTTTATATATATACGTGTGTGTGAGTATGTTTGTGTGTGTATGTTTGTGTGTCTGTGTTCGTCCCCACCCCCAACATCGCTTGACAACCGATGCTGGTGTGTTTACATCCCTGCCATCTAGCGGTTCGGCAAGAGTGACATAGAATAAGTACTAACTAGGCTTACAATGAATAAGTCCTGGGGTCGAGTTGCTCGACTAAAAGGCGGTGCTCCAGCACGGCCGCAGTCAAATGACTGAAACAAGTAAAAGAATAAAAGAATATATATATATATATATATATATATATATATATATATATATATATATATACATATATATATATGTATATATACAGACGCGAATACACGATTACACAGAAACATATACATACATACACACACACAAACACACACATACAGATAACGAATCCAAGTTTAATACATTTATTATATTATATATATATATATATATACACAAACACGCATATATATATATATATTTATATATACATATATATATGAACACATATATACATATATATATATGCATATACATCTATATATATATATATATATATATAAACACACACACATATATAAATATATGTGTGTGTGTGTTTATTTTGCAAGGTCCTTGATGTGTAATAGTATTGAAACAGATAGTCTTGTTCTTTGGGAGGGACATTCCAACAATAATATATGTATGTATGTATATATATATATGCATAGTGTAAACATATACGTATATTTATATATACATGCATATGTAAACGCATGCACATAAGTATGTATGCTTAAGTATATACTCAATGCTCTACACGCTATTAATTATATCTTTATCTACTTTAAATTCCATGGTTAAAAAAGATTTATGTATGCATGAATATGTATATATATATATTAAAGCATATATATATATATCTATGTATATATACACACACATATACATACACACATATATCATACACACACAAGCATACATATATATACATATATATATATATATATATATATATATATATATATATATATATATATATATATATATATATATATATATATATATATACATACATGCATACATACATACATACAAAAATACCTTGTTGTTGATGTTGAAATTCCAATGAAGGAAAGAGCCTGGGATCTAGGTTAGAAACCGGCTCTTTCTCTATTAGCCAGAAATCGTGAAATAAAACTGAAGAATGACATATATATATATATATATATATATATATATATATATATATATATATGTGCGTGTTTCTGTGTGTGTCAGTGTATATATGTATGTATGTGTGTGTGTATTATGCAATAGATATACACTCGTACTTTACAGGGCACGTCTTAATTAGTCTACATTAAATATTCATTATCAACGGTGCAAAATAACTAATTAAAAATTAATTAGGGCTAAGATAAAAGTCAGTGGATGAGAAGACGGACAGGCAGAATATCCACAACATGCAAACATGCCTCATCCATACACACACACACATACACACATAGACACACACACACATTTATAGACATACATGTATATATGTATGTCACTACAGTTTATGAGACTTTCACCATCCATAAAATATGTATATATATTTTTTTATAAAAAGATATTAAAAACTATATGAAACGAAGGCATTTCTCTTCCCCTTTTTATATATGTCTTCTACATATTTTCACTTCATAATTTTGTCACGTTCGATTTGCTCGACTAAAGGCGGTGCTCCAGCATGGCCACAGTCTTATATGTATATATATATATATACTTATATATACAAATACACACACACACACACACAGAGGCACATAAACGTTCATCTATGTGAGCACAGATTTACGTATACTATTGTATGTATGTGAATGTGTATTGTATGTATGTATGTATGCATGTGTGTGTATGTATGTGTGTATGTCTGTATATATATATGTGTGTGTGTGTATACGTGTGAGAAAGTGTGTGGGTGTTTGTGCGTGCGTGTGTGTATGCGTGCGTGTACATGATGCTAATTTAAAGAAAGCTGCAAAAGTGTTCACAAGTGAAAGGAAACATCAACAATAAACATGTAAATATATAAAACTCTACACTCATGCAAGTAAGTAAATATACACACATATTATATACCCTGGAGAATATGTCGGTTGTTGAAAAGTCTAAAAGGAACATGTGCCTGAAGTAGGGAGTTGATAAGAGCGTCTCATAGTGTTACAGATCGAGTTAGATAGACCTAGATAGATAGATAAATAGATAGACAGACAGATAGATAGATAGATAGATAGATAGATAGATAGATAGAAGACATACACATACATACATACATATGAAGAGAGGGAAGGAGAGAGAAGTAGAGTGAAGAGGAAAATTTAGTAATGGAAACGATAGCTTGAATTTAGTGAAATAAAGGGTATTATTCGCTTAATATAAGAGAAAATGTGTTTAACTGGTTGTGTGTATATATGCATATAAATATATGTGCGCGCGTGTATTCTATATTGTGTGTGTACACACACACACACACACATATATGCATGTATGTATGTATGTATTTTATGCGTGTATGCGCTTGTGTACGTGAGAAAGAGATCGACAGAAGGAGAGAGAGAATGAGAATCAGAGAAACAGAGAGGCAGAGACACAGACGGACAGAGAGCGAGTCAACGAGATAGATAGATAGATAGATAGATAGATAGAAATAGGGAGGGAGAGAGAGAGAGAGAGAGAGAGGGGTGACGGAGGGAGAAACTGCGAGAGAGACAGACAGAGAATGGGTGAAACAGAAAGAGACTCTTTGTAGGTACAAATTTTCAGACTTATTTTATTGGAGAAGGGAAATGAGATCGTATGGCGTTTATACCTATCCTTAAGCAAAACCGCGGACAAATAGGAAGCAAAAGACTGCTAGATGGTAATTATTGAATGTCATAGAATGAGAGAGAGAGAGACAAACAAACAGACAGACAGAGACAGAGACAGACAGATAGACAGACGCAGACAGACAAAGAAAGAAAGAAAGAAAGAAAGAAAGGAAATTCATATATAGAATGAAAAGGAAAGAGATGGGACAAAGAAAGTGTTTAGGGAAGAGAGAGAAATTTGATTGGCAGAATCGTTAAAACGTCGGTCAAAATAACTGTAGTGTTTAATCAAGAACCTTCACTGCCAGAGTTCAAATCCCACAAAAGTCTAATTTGCCTTTTATCCTTTTTAGGAACGGAAGTCAATAAAATCATGTATCATTCAATTTTGGGGGAACGATTGAATATTCCTGTCAAAGTGCAGCCGTGTTTTCGCTCAATAAACACTGGGAATCGAAACCGCGATCCTATGACCGCGAGTCCGCTGCCCTAACCACTGGGCCACTGCGCCTCCACATTTCTAAATACGTCATATATACATAAATATGTGTGTGTGTGAGTGTGTACGTGTGTCTTTGTGTCTATGTTTGTCCCCCCCCCCCGACACACCGTTTGATAACTGGTGCTGGTATATTTAGATCTCCTTAACCTAGTGGTTCGGCAAAAGAGACCGATAGAATAAGTACTAGGCTTTAAAAAAAAATAAGCCTTGGGATCCGTTTGTTCTATACTAAAAAAACACTTTCAATGCGGTGCCCCAGCATGGCCAAGAACGAAAGAATAAGTCTACATGTACATGTATGTCTATGTATATATATGCATGCTTATGTTTATATTTGACAATTGGTGTCGCTCTTGTTTGCGCCGTGTCACTTAATAACTAACTCCACATTACATTCCAAATTAAATTTATTTTAATCAATTAAATTTTCAGATGTGTCCCCCCCCCCACACACACACACTCTACTCCCTCCACACACACACACACATACACATTCTCTTTCACCAGGATTTGTCATTTAGAATATGATTGCTCCTATTATTAACGACTGTAATTTTAATTTAATAAAGTTCTTGGCTTACGACATCGCGTATCCTAGTGTTCACTTTACTATGAGTTTTTTTTACAGCAGGCGTCTCTAGGTTGTTTGATTTTTTAAATTTATTTATTTGTTTTATTTATTTATTTATTTATTTCGCCAAGCATTCTTCTGCGTAACCTGTACAATATGGATCTGTGCACGTTTGGAAATGCAATTGGAAAGCTGTTATCGTATAAAAATTGTGGAGGTTTAGAGAGGGAGGGAAAGAGAGGACAGAGAGAAAAGGGGAGAGAAAGAGTAAAGGTGTAGTGGTGGGAGTGAATTCAGTGATAGGGGGACGGAGGAGAGAGAGAGAGAGTAAGGGTGTTAGGGGTGGAGTAAACTTAAAGAGGGAGGGGGATAAAGACGGAAAAAGAGAAAAGGAAAGAGAGGAGGTAGAGGTGTAGGAGGTGAAGTGAAGTTAGTGATAGATAGGGAGAAAGACAGAGAGAAGATAAAAAGAGAGAAGAAAGTGTAAAGGTGTAGGGAGGGTGTGAACATAGAGATAAAGGGGAGAGGAGAGGGTAAAAGTATAAGACGGGGTGTGGACTTAGTGATACAGAAAGAGAAAAACAGGGAAAGAAGAGAGAAAGACAGAGAGTAAAGGAGTAAGGGGTGGAGGGAACTTAAAGAGGAGGGGGAAATACGGAAACGCAGAAAGTGAGAGAGAAAGAGGGTAGAGGTGTAGGAGGTAAGGTGAAGATAATAATAGAGGAGAAAGACGGTGAAAGACAGAGAGAAGAGAGAGGGGGGGGGGAAATGGGCTAGTTTGATAAGAGTGTATATGTGTGCAAACTGTATTAGAGTAGTGTGTGTGTGTGTGAGCGAACTTTATCGGCGTGTATGTTTGTGAATGAGTGAGAGATAGTTTAATCAGTGATTAAGCAAAAGAACAGTAAGTTTTTATTGAGAAGAGGTGGATTATATATATTTAAAAAATGTATAGGAAATGGAGGAAGACGTGAATAATAAATAAGTTAATTAGAGAGAGGGAGAAGGGATAGAGACAGAGAAGAACCCAGAGAGAGAGAGAGAGAGAGAGAGAGAGAGAGAGAGAGAGAGAGAGAGAGAGAGAGAGAGAGAGAGAGGCAGCGATAAATATATATATATTTCTATATATTTATATGGAGACTTAGTAATGGGCTGAAGTATATCTTTGGAAAAAGACTGAAATATATAGATAAACATTATCGCTTGAAAAGCTAGAGGTAGGGAGTGAACGTTAGATGAAGAAAGACGGAGAAAGAGAGAAAGAGAGAAGGAGAGAGTTCAAAGTAGATTTATTTTTAAATGGTTATTAGTGAAAAATAGAGAAAAAAAGAAGAAAAAAGAAAGTAAGGTTCCTAAATATGAGAAGAACGAGAAGTTGAGAGAATAGAAGAAGAATGACTCAAACGAGAGAAAAGATAAAGGGATACATTAAAGGGACAAAAGCGGCTGTGGTAAGAAGTTTGTCTCTCAACCACATGGTTCCGGGTTCAGTCCTACTACATGGCACCTTGGGCAAGTGTCCCTCTACTATAAGCCCCGGACCGACCAAAGCTTTGTGAGTGGATTTGCTAGACGGAAACTGAAACAAGCCAGTCATATATATATGTATGTGTGTGTGTATATATATATATATATATATATATATATATATATGTTGTTGTACTTGGGAATGGTCATATTGTCAGTTTAGCCAATAAAAACACACGCACTGTATATTTGGTGTTAATTTGCTTCAGCTTTATATTACATTATATTACATTAATCCTATTTTGGTCAGAGTTCTTTCGTCTCACTTCTGTGACCTCATCAGTGGTCCTTTGCTTTATATATATATATATACACACACACATATATATATATATATATATATATATATACATATATATATATACACACACACACACATATATACATACACACATAGATATATATGTACGTATAAGTATTTATTCAAACCTTCGGTATACACCTGGTAGTACGCCGATTAAAGCACTTCCATTGTCTATGGCTACCTGATGTCATCCATAGTATTGATATAAATGCTACTGGGTCTACCTCTGGAATTCCTCAATGTCCATTGAGTATATAATAGATGAGAGAAAGAGAAAATAGAATTCACAAGATTCTTTATTAATCACAGCAATCGTTTCAACGCATCTTGAAGAATCTTATGAATTCCATTTTCTTTTTCTCTTATTCGTTATACACACACACACACACACACATATATGTATGTACGTGTATATATATATATATATATATATATACAAACATACATATATATGTGTCGTGGGGGACACACATATACATACATACATACATACATACATACCTCATACATAAATATGTATGTATGTATGTACACACACACACACACTTCCGGCTGCTAAAAGTTTTAATTGTCCCGGAGCGATAATAGAAAACACTTGTCCAAGGAGCCGCGCGGGGAGACTGGACTCAGAACCATGCGGTTTCTAATCACACAGCCACCACTGCTTGACATCCAGCGTTGCTTTGTTTACGTTCCCGCAACTTAGCCGCGTGACAGAAGGGAAATAGAATAAGTGCAAAGCTTTTTTTTTTTAAATAAGAACTGGGGGGAGGGGAGCAATTCGTTCAACTAAAAACCCCTCGAGGCGGTGCCCCAACACGGCCGCAATCCAATGACTGAAACACATAAATTATACAAGTGTTAAATAGAGGAGAGTAAGTTTTAAATCAAGTGTTCTCAACAGGGGTCCAATATGGCCCTTGGAGGTCCAATATGGCCCTTGGGGGGGGGGGGGGGGGGGTCCATATAGCCGTTGGGAGGGGGTCCATATAAGATTTTGTTGTTAAAAATTAAGTGGAAAAAAATTCTACAATACATAAAATATTTTAATAATTATTTTTGTACAATTGCTAACGATATTGATTTATAGAAATATAAATAGGATTTTTTTTAAACATCGAATGGATATGAAGGTCCACAGGAGTAAAATAGTAACCAAAGGGATCCGTAGACAAAGAGAAATGGTTGAGACATACTATTTTAAATGAAAGCAGAAGAGCGAGAACGAATTTGAAAGATAGAATGATAGAATGTGGGAAGAGAAGTGGGTGAGAGATTAAAATGTGGGAGAGATAAGACAGCGATAAGTTTAAATAGAGATAGAGAAGGAAAACTTTTGAAGAGGAGAAAGAAAAGAGAAAGACTATAGTTAACTTTAAATAGAATGAAGAGGTTGTTGTTTAATAATTTTTTTTTTAATGGAAGAGAGAGACTAATATATTAAAAAAAGGAAAGATCGTGTGTGTGTGTGTGATTTTATTGGAGAGATGAAAAGAAAGACAGCTTTTAAAAGATCGGCAGAGTGGAGGAAGTAAGTTTTGAAAAGAAAGACAAAAGCGTTAGTTTGAAAGAGAAACTGTAAGATTGAGAATCAGGATAGAGGGGAGTTGAGAGAAGATGGATTTTAAAACAAGAGTGGGGGAGCGTTGCAAATGGAAAGAGAACAGGGGAGAAAGAGGGGAGTACGTGTGTGTGTGTGTGTGTGTGTGTGTGTGTGGTAAAATGAGAGAAAAAGTTGAAAAAGTATTTATTAATAGTAGTCGTAGTTTTAAGAAGGAAGAGAGAAAGTGAGTGAGAGGGGAGAGAGAGACAGGGAAAACGATTGTATGTAAGAAAAAAAAATTTAAAATGCAGGCGTGGCTGTGTGATTAAAAAGTTTGGTTCTCAACCACATGGTTACGAGTTCAGTCCCACTGCGTGGCACTCTGGGCGAGTGTCTTCCACTATAGCTTCGGGTCGACCAAAGCCTTAAGAGTGGATTTGGTGGCTGGAAACTGAAAGAAGCCCGTCTTATATATATACATGTGTCTGTGTACGTTTGTCTCCCGCCACCGCTTGACAACCAGTGTTGGTGCGTTTACGTAGCCATATCTTAGCGGATCGGCAAAAAAGACCTTAAAAAAAATACAGGGGTCGATTCATTCGACTAAAAATTCTTCAAGGCGGTGCCCCAGTATGACCACAGACTAATAACTGAAAGAAGTAAAAATATGTATATGTACGTGTGTGTGTGCCTTTATGTTTGTCCCCACCCCACCAACGCTAGACAACCAGCGCTGGTTTGTTTACGTCCTCGTAATCTACCGGCTCGGCATAGGGGACAAAATAAAATAAGTGCCACCCGGCTTAAAATAAGTACGTGGAGGCGGGGAGGGGGAAGGAGTCGTTTTGTTTCGACTAACAAACCTTCAATGCAATGCTCCAGCATGGTCGAAGTCGAATGACCGAAAGAAGTAAAAGAAGAAGAAAACTGAGAATGAAACCCTAGTAAAATGAGAGAAAGAGTGTGGGTAGCAGTAATAGTAAAGAGGAGTCGAGAGAATAAGTTTATGAAAACGAGTGTGACTAGTGGAGTGAACTTTATCAAGAAAGAAAATTAGTGAGAGACAGAGCGAACGGTAGAGAGAGAGAGAATTAGTTTGTTTGTTTGTTATTTTAATGATTGGAAAGAAAGAATGTAATAAAAAGTTAAATGTTTCGGAGAAATATTGTAAAGGAAAAGGAGAAAGAAAGAGTAATAAAGATAAAGTGAGCGTTGCGACTGAAAGAAATTCTAATAGATATAATGAAAGAGAGAGAGAGAGAGAGGGGGGGTGAGAGGTAAATATTGAGTGTAGGGAAGAGAGATAGTAAGAGATATAGTGAGGGGAAGACAAGAAAGGAGGGAAAGAGTAATAGAGAAAGGTAAACGTGACAGAAAGATATGGAGAATAGAAAAGTATTGAAGGAGAGGGAGAGAGAAAGGGTGGAATGTGGTGATAAATATTGAGCGTGTGAAAAAGATATAGTAAAAGATAAAGAGGGAGGGTGAAAGAGAAAGAGTTGCTTAGTTAGTCACTGACTGACAGTGTTGTCTTTCTTCTTTCTCGACTAAAACCACTGGCTTAATTAAGTCGCTTGAAAGATGTGGGCGACGGTGCAAGTGGATTCGTCGTCTTCTTGCTCTTGTCACCGCTGCGATTATTATTATTACTACCCTTGTAGTTGTTTGTTGTTGCTGTCATTGTAGTCGTCTTAGTTATTTAGTGTTTGTTTGTTTGTTTGTATTCGTCTTTTCCGCGACTTGGACGTGGACCCGAAGACGATAGGGAAACACTACCACCCCCGACATACGCACACTTACTGCAACAAAGACGGAGAAACAAGAAAAGAAAGTATACCCTAACCGTCGAAGGTGGACTACGAGCACCTTT
>NC_142947.1:8974664-9004664 GCF_046866305.1 Octopus bimaculoides
GGTCGGGGGCCAAAATCCCGTTCAAAACGGAGAAATTCCAACTTATGTCGCAACAGCGATTCCGAAAATTTGCTCCAATAACGATTTGAACTTAGAAGGTTGACGTAGCAATGATTGCTCAAACAACCACTCCTGTCATTTCACTGAATTTATGTCAACTTGATGTTATCAATAGTTTTTTTCTCTCTCTCTTTTTTTTTTCTTTTTTGTTGTCGCTGTTTTTATTAACAGAAGAGACTTGCTCTGTCGGTTTCCAGTCGAGGTGTCGCGAAACTGAAAAGCATCGTTTCACAAAATTATTTTTTAAACATCTTTAATAAACTCATAACAATATTTTACCGAGGTGCGACTGTATTGGT
The DNA here is from genome assembly GCF_046866305.1 of Octopus bimaculoides. Lineage (NCBI taxonomy): Eukaryota > Metazoa > Mollusca > Cephalopoda > Octopoda > Octopodidae > Octopus > Octopus bimaculoides. The sequence goes on from NC_142947.1 coordinate 8,975,024, forward strand.
AAGTAAGCTTGCTTACCAACCACATGGCTCAGGGTTCAGTTCCACAGCGTGGCACCTCGGACAAGTATCTTCTACTATAGCCTTGGGCCGACCAAAGCCTTGTGAGTGGATTTGGTAGACGGAAGCAGAAAGAAGCCAGTTGTATATATATATATATATATGTATATATATATATATATACATATATATATACATATACATATATATATATACATATACATATATATATATACATATACATATATATATATACATATACATATATACATATATATATGCAACTGGCTTCTTTCTGCTTCCGTCTACCAAATCCACTCACAAGGCTTTGGTCGGCCCAAGGCTATAGTAGAAGATACTTGTCCGAGGTGCCACGCTGTGGAACTGAACCCTGAGCCATGTGGTTGGTAAGCAAGCTTACTTACCAATACAGTCGCACCTCGGTAAAATATTGTTATGAGTTTATTAAAGATGTTTAAAAAATAATTTTGTGAAACGATGCTTTTCAGTTTCGCGACACCTCGACTGGAAACCGACAGAGCAAGTCTCTTCTGTTAATAAAAACAGCGACAACAAAAAAAAAAAAAAAAGAGAGAAAAAAAAACTATTGATAACATCAAGTTGACATAAATTCAGTGAAATGACAGGAGTGGTTGTTTGAGCAATCATTGCTACGCCAACCTTCTAAGTTCAAATCGTTATTGGAGCAAATTTTCGGAATCGCTGTTGCGACATAAGTTGGAATTTCTCCGTTTTATATATATATATATATATATATATATATATATATATATATATATATATATTTGTGTGTCAGTGTTTGCGCCCCCTCCCCCCAACCATCGCTTGACAACCGATGTTGGTGTGTTTACGTAACTTAGCGGTTCGGCGAAAGTACTAGGCTTACAAAGAATAAGTCCTGGGGTCGATTTGTTCGACTAAAACCCTTTAAGGTGGTGCTCCAGCATGGCCGCTGTCAAATGACTGAAACAAATAAAAGAATAAAAGAACCTGTATTACTGTTATTAAAATGAGAAGAAAAAGATTGCCGTTAAGTTAGAAGTTCGTTTCGCAACCACGTGGTTTCATATTCAGTTCCTCTGAACTTACCAAAGCCTTCTGAATGTGTCGTGTGTGTGTGTAACACGCCGTGCTTCCAATCGATATCCGTCTAACAGATTCGCTCGCACTCACACATACACCAGCGTGTGTATAATGCTCTTGTGTATATACATGTGTATGTGTGTTTGTCCCCTTGACAAACAGTGTGGGTTTGTTGATGTCTCTCTAACATGCAATTCGGCAAAAGTTTAAAGAAAAAAAAAAAAAAACGAAGTACTGGGATCGATTCATTCGACTAAAAATACTTCAAGGCGGTGCTCCAGCATGTCCGCAGTCTAATGTATATATTGTCGATGTCTTGAGATTTTTATGAACTTGGGAGAGAACGTGAAATAATTGTTTTGAAATAGTGTATCTTGAAGCACACACACACACACACATACACACAAAACTCTAAACAACAACGCGTAAACAAGTAAAAGTTAAAAGATCTTTTTTTTTTTTTTTTAATTAAGAAGAATTTCATTAAATTCACCACTCTTCGATATGTTATCAATATATTCGTAATCTTCACCTTCGAAAATAATATGTGCAAAATTTCATTTTAATTGTTGGAGCTGTTGCAAAGGTGCGATTGAAGAAGGGTGGCTGAGACATTTGAAAAACAGATTTTGATTTTTTTTTTTTTAATAGCGTTTTATATGTATTTTGTAATAATGTGGGGATGCTATAAAATATCGAAAATCTCTAAAAAAAAAAAATAAATAAAATTTAAAAAACCTCCAAAAATTTGAATTTTATTCTCGATAGCTATTCAGAAAATCAGCTTGCCTTTCTCAGAAAGCTGTGAGGAAATAAAATCAGCAGATGATAATCACCCCAACCTGTAATTAATCCTTTTTATTGTATTTTATTAAGGGAGACTTTATCTCACGCAACCCCAAATTTTTTTTACGGAATCTTGAAGTTCTTTGGAACCTTCTTTAAGAACCACTGCTCCTGAGGTGCTATAGACTACAAACCTTCTGTTGAAATATATTCAATTTATTTTTGATAATTTTTGAAAGTAATGAAGGATTTAGTAAAATATACATTTTTGTCGTTATTGAGCTGGTCTCTGGAACAGAAACTAACGTGAAATTTTAATGGACGGTTTTTAACCTGAGTCGGTCTCATGCAGGTTGATATTAAAAGGGTTAAGGTGCATCCCAAGGCTCTTCACTGACAGAAAAAGAAAATAAGACAGTTAATAAAAATGTCGACAAAGTGTCGTCTGGAAACGTTGGAAACCACTGCTTCTTGGGCCTACAAGAAACAGCAGAGAACGTAGTTGTAGTCTCTAAGTGAACGTTTTAAGCTTAGAAATAACAGCCGTATTATCTCTTAAAGCATGTTCTTCTGTCTTGAAAACGATGGTTATCACTACACTGAATAATGCTTAGATCAGTGGTTCTCAACCATTTTTTTATCCATGAACCCTTTCGATTATTATTTTACTCCGGTGAACCTCCATAGCCTCTCGATGTTTAAAGACTAGTTTTACAGAAACTTCTTTCAAAATTCTCATTTTGTTTTATATTAATTAACTTGTGTAGGCTTGAATTATGTAAAAAGTTGGAGAAAAAATTTTTACTGTTTCATGTAATAAATACATCTAAATCAAAAAATTTTCCCATAGATCCTTAATATACTGCTGTGGGTCCCTAATTTACTATTTTGCTTGCGTGGACCCCTAGAGATCATATGGGACCCGGTTGAGAGCCATTGTATTTAGGTATATGATATTGGAAAAGAAGAGACGGGATATCTCTTCTTATTGTAGATTTGTTCGATAAAGACCGACCTTAGCGTTAAACAATATTAAAAACCAGCCAAGTCTCTCTTAAACGACACCGTACTGTCTTAGACATAAAAGGTGGAGGAAGACATTTAATAATGTCGTCCCTAAAATACGCCATGTCTAAAAAAAAAAATGCCTGAGAAATAAAAATAGTTGTCCCAGCTTCAACGCTTTTGATCATGGATATTAACTCGTTCAGGCTTTACCTGGGTCTAAACAGCGTTTAGAAAGCTGAGAAAGAAAGCGATGGATATCTATGAATCTTATTAAACCATCTCAAACGGAAATCGTCTGCCAGCGATAATGGTAGTGGGGTGGTTTATTTGGCGTTAAGTCATCATCTCCGGGCATACCTATGATCAAATGACATTCTATGCCCATCTAGTCATTTTTTTAATTTTAATTCAGACTAGACATTGAAAAAAGATTTTATTTCTATTTCTCAGTTGTCGAGCGACCGACTGATCTTGTTGATTTGGTTTCAATAGCATCATATTTATTTCTTTATTGCCCACAAGGGGCTAAACATAGAGGGGACAAACAAGGACAGACAAAGGGTTTAAGTCGATTACATCGACCCCAGTGTGTAACTGGTACTTATTTAATCGACCCCAAAAGGATGAAAGGCAAAGTCGACCTCGGCGGAATTTGAACTCAAAACGTAACGGCAGATGAAATACAGCTAAGCATTTCACCTGGCGTGTTAATGATTCTGCCAGCTCACCGCCCTATAGTACCAGCATAGCATCATATTGTTAGAGGGACTTTGTTGATTTCTTATTAAACAAAGTAATGTTTCCTGTTTTGTTTTGCTTATTAACTTGATAAAATTAATTAACGAATTAAATTAAACTTGGTTAAATAAAATTAACCGAGTTTATAAAAATGTAAGGTGTAAAATTAATATCTAAGTGCGGAAATGTCTGTGAGCGAAGTAGACTGTGTGTTTGTGTGTGTGTGTGTGTGTGTGTGTGTGTGTGAGCGTGAGCGTGAATATGGTTATGTAGATTGAAGTGTGTGTATGTGTCTAAGTAAGTATTCGAATATTGGGTAAATAGCCCTGATTCAGCAGACTTATGATCATGGGCGTTCCTGTTGAGACCATCCCGCCTAGTTCTATATCAGAGATGCTTAAGCCAGCTACAGTGCTATTTGAGGGAGGTTTGATGCTATTTTGAGCAGGTCGTTATCTTGCATATAAATGAGTAAATATTTGTGCGCGCGCATGTGTGTGTGTGTGTGTGTGTGTGTGTGTGTGTGTGTGTGTGTGTGTGTGTGTGTGTGTGTGTGTGTGTGTGTGTGTGTGTGTGTGTGTGTGTGTGTGAATTGTCGTCTGCTTTGATGCAGTAAACTAACGGTCAAAGGAGTTTCAGTGTACGTAGGACTACATTATCCAGCGTGTCTTTTCCTATTTAAGACAAATGCGGTACGATTCCAATGGGATCTGGTTGCTACATCTTGCCAGGTCGAGAGACCTTTGTTTGCGTGATATGTCACTCCCAGCTCAGTGGGATAAATAAATAAAAAATCTATGTCGTGCGCTCAATCGCGTGCAAGCATTTCGTGTTCATTGTTTCTCTTTGTGTGTGCGTTCGCGTGCGCGAGTGCTTGAGAGAGAGAGAGAGAGAGAAAAAGAGAGAGAGAGAGAGAGAGAGAGCTCTTGGCTCTTGCATTATTTTACTCCAGGCAAGGCGACAATCTGACAGAAACGTTAGCACGCCAGGCAAAATGCTTAGCGGTATTTCTTACGTTCTGAGTTCAAATTCCACCGAGGTCGACTTTGACTTTCTTCCTTCCGGGTTCAATAAATTAAGTACCAGATGCGTATTGAGGGCGATCTAATCGACTGCCCCCCTCCCACCACCACCATCACCTCACCAAAAATTTCGGGCCCTGTGCCTTGAGTAGAAAAGATTATTTCACTCCAGGCTAACTTTTCAGGAAGTTATCTTGTTCAGATCGAGGACGTCTAACGCTATTTACCAGTTTCAATAGTTTACCACGCTATTCAAACTGGTAAACTGGTATTGATGTTTGCATCTAACGGATATTTTTTTCTTTCCGGAATTTCTGAAAAGATTTTTTTTTAAATTAATTAATATTTCATTGACTAGTCTCGGTCATTGGATTGCAATGCAACCGTGTTCAGTCGATCGTATCGACCCAAGTTACCAACTTTCAGTCTGATTTCATTCAGTATCAAATCACTGTGTTACGGTTTATAAAGGAACACACACACACACAACACACACTACATGCATGCTCATGCGCATGCGTATAGTTTATCAATTTTTTTTATTTGAATAGAAGACATTTTAGTCTAACATGCAGTGGTATCTCACCAGGACTGTCGTGGTTTCAAAGTAAATTTGTTAACCTCTCGGTCATTTTACATGTGCTTATTATCAATTTATTAATTTTTTTGGTAATCCTTCGGTATTGTTAGACAGCATTCACCCATATAACCTTCCCTTGTGACATAAAGAGACTAGGCTGATAAAAAAAAAAAACGTACTGGGATCGATTTCTTTGACCAAACCTTTCAATGGGTTACTCCAGCATGGCCGCAGTATACGAGAAAAATATCTAGAACTACATTCTCTGAGATGTAGTAATATATATCCTTCCTTCCTTCTTTCTTATTTTTAAGACGACTGAGTATGATTTGAGAAGCTCTGGCTGCTATATCTAGTAACGCCAAGCTACTACATTGAGTCTGTCATGTCACTGAGAGTGCGCGCGCGCGTTTGAAGTAAAGTCTCTTGTTTTTCCTGTTATTTGTGTCCAAGCCTTGTTATTTAAATATCAATAAAAGTTCATTTGAACATAAACACCTTTCTTAATAATATTCACTGACAGGAAAAAAAAAAAAAAAAAAACCAACCCAAAACAAATACAAAAGGGAAAAAGAAAACACTATTTCATTTAACATTGCTCAGCAATTAATTAAAAGTTCAATTAATTAAACATAATGTAACTGGGGAATAATTAGCGAGGGTGTGGGAGAAAGACTTATAGCCATTGTATTACGATCGATGATGCATATTATTATTATTATTATTATTTGATATGTCTGTTTGAACAAACAGGAAATCTCACAAAAGCCCACCCTTGGCAACCGGTGACTTTTGTGTAATGTTAATTATTCCTGAATATGTGCATATATGTTTAATGTATACATTACACGCACATGTTAGTCCCTAATGTGCTTATCGAACGGCAGGTAGTACCCGTTAGGCATGGCTGTGTGGTAAGAAGCTTGCTTCTCAAACATAGCTTTGAGTTCAGTCCCACTGTGGGTCACCTTGGGCAAGTGTCTTCTCTCTCTCTCTCTCTCAATTAATATCAATTAATGAATGACAAAAGAACAGGAGTTACGAAATCACTTTCATTAGCTTACACCTTTAAGAAGCAATGAACTTAAAATTGGGCGCTTGCGTGACAACCTGTAATATCTTTGATTCCGTGTGTATTGCTTCTGATAGCGGAAACAGCTGTGAACTAATAAAACTGATGACGTAACTTCTGTTCTTATGTCATGGATCGATATTAAGCTTTGACACTTTATTCTAAAGGGAATGTTGACTGAGTTCTCACAACTGGTTCTTAGTATCGCTATGTCAAAGTGAAATCAATACGCGCACATACACACACACACACACACACACACACACACACACACACACACACACACATAACACAAATGGGTTGAGGTTCACTACAGCTGTTTCAAACATGTTTTTTTTTTATTTATTGATGAGAGCAAATCAATTACATCTAGTAAAAAAACCGTTTGACTCTACTTTGGTTCTCCTTATTATTAAAATACCTCGATTCTATTAGATCTTGCAAATAATCATATATATATATATATATATATATATATATATACATATATAAAATTCAAATTACGACAAACGTAAATAAACAAACGAAGTTTGCTTTTAGAAGCGTTGAGATGTCTTCTAGAAAGTTAAAGAAGTGATTGACCGTTGACTGAACACTATTCAATTTTTTTTCTCCGTGTTTTTCTCCTTGTCTCCGTATTCTTTCTGTTGAAGAGCATAGCTCGAAACGTCAAAGACTTTCCGTATTCCCGAGCGTCATACTAATATATACTTTTGTTATTTACACCACCTGTCCTCGTCTGTTGTTATTTTTTGTATATTCTCCCATATATATATACACACATATACACATATACACACACTAATACATCCATTTGTTGTTTACACCACCTGTCTTCGCCTGTTGTTTTTTCGTGAATTCTCCCTATATATATATATATATATATATATATATGGTGAGTATTTCAAACTCCAGACTCTTGAATAATACGATACTGAAAAGTGTGTGTGTGTGTGTATTTTTGTGCGATGCCGTAGAATTTAATCAGTTGTTTTCGGTACGGCTTATTACAAAATAAAAACATATTTTAGAAAGCGGAGGTTTATTTTTTACCTTTACATTTAGCACACCTGGTCGCTTAATTTCCTTAAAAAAGAAACGCGTGCGTGTGTGTGTGTGTGTGTGTGTGTGTGTGTGTGTGTGTGTGTGTGTGTGTGCTAAATCTAAACTTCTGGTTGTCTTTATTATGTATGTGGAATATTCTAAAGTATTTCGTTTAAAAATTGCTTAAAACTTACGCGCCAAGCCGTAGTAAATCTAGCGTGTGATGTATATTTAATATATATCGAAATATGCATAGCTCTGTGTGTGTGTGTGTGTGCGCGTGCGCGCGCGCTTTCTAAGTCATCGTCGCAAACTGAAATTTGTAACAGTTTTTTTATTTTTTATTAACTTGCATCTAAAGTCTTCGAGTCAACACTGATCGATTGAACAGACCTGTTCAAAAGTAGCTTGTGGTTCGAGGGAGAATTAGTTGCTATTTCGAGCAAATCAACCAACCACGTAGAAGCTTTCCGCTCCGCTCTCTTGCTTTTGTTGTTGTTGTTGTTTAACCCGGGTCAACCTTGATTGGGCAAAGCAAACTCATGCTCAAAAGCATTCTTGCCATTAACGTTCCTGTCTTTGATTCTTGAGTATGAAGGACTACATTTATCTACGTTATCTCCTTATTTAAGACAGTTGATTCGAAGAAGTTTTTGGCTGCTATTTCCAGCAGGGGTTCCTACGTCGTTGTTAGTGTTACCGCCTTAACATTTTGAAAACGATAAGTGAATTCTTTCTACAAATGTAAGAAGCTCCTTGGTACTTTTGAGAGGAAATAGTGCAAACGTGTATTTTTAATTTACTGATAATTTATATGCAAAAATTACGTAACAGACAATTGTTCGATAAAGTGGGAAGTATTTTTCTTTTGTGTGTGGTGTGTGTATTTAAACTTAAACAGTAATAGTTATTTTGTATCAGAGAATTTCGACAAAGCAAAGTGGGTTTGCACGTTCGTGGCACTGTAAATTGAGCATGTGGTAGTAAGAAATTTCTTTCCCAACCACATAGTTCCGGCAGTCCCACTGTGTGATACTTTGGACAAGTGCTCTCCTCTTTAGACTTGGGTCGACCAAAACCTTCAGAGTGGATTTGGTAGATGAAAACTGAAAGAAGTCTGTCATATATGTATCTGTACTTGTGCTTGCCCCCACCATTGCTGACACCAAAACATGAGGGAGATAGCTTCAATTTGATCAACTGAGTGAAATTGGTGGACAATGGAGGCAATGAGGTCAAAAGTGGCTCAAGCTCAGGCTATTTTGGTATTTAAATTTCTTGTTTCATACAGATAGTTCTCTATAGCATAGAACAATAAATTGTTCCCTGATGATCCGTTGTGGTTAAGCATCCAATTGAACTCGGAATATCCAATGCAGAGTTCCGAACAACCACAATGATGAAACGTATGCAGGAATTGATAATATGATGATAAACTTATAATTTTTCCTACATTGTTCTGTGTATCATAACTAGTTATTCTGGTAGGCGTAGTAGTTGCTTAACCGTCATACTGGAAGCATGCTGGATTATGATAATCTACGTGATATCTAAACTTAACAGTGGCAGTCGTACATCTATTTCTAAACACAAGATACACTATATATATATATATATATATATATATATATATGAGAGAGCGACATACGAATAAGCGTACATGTATTATATGAACTGCATAGGAAAAGGATTTTTTGTGTCAAGTATTTGTAAATGTTATATAATTACATATTCTGTTACACACACGCATATAGTGTTTTTATATATATGTGTGTGTAGGATACTAATATATATATATATATATATATATATATATATATATATATATATATGAAAGAGAGGGAGATGTTAGGAATAAAGTTATGTTTATATTTGTAATAAATCGTCTGCCAGTGGCGTGCTTTAGAAATACTTCTGCCCCATGTAACTTTTCTAAACACACCGTATGGCTTACATTACTGATGACCCCGTCAACTTCAGGTTACATGTGTGTTTATGTATGTGTCTGTGTATATATTAAAATATATTTCTCTCTATATATATGTGTGTGTGTGTCTGTGTTGTACACGAAATATGGTTGTTGGCCACATAAATGAAATACAGTCTTTTTTACGTAAGCATACATATATGCGCATTAAAGTAACTTGACCACTGAAAATCGTGTCCGATCTGATACAAGTATCGAGTTGGTTATCTGAATAAACGTCCGGGTTGTATGTTATGATACAGTATACTACGCACACACACACACACACACACACACACACACACACACACACACACACACACACAGAATATGAACTATTTTGTCGAACAACGAAAGACCCAAATGGAAAACAAGACAAAGAACATAAAGAACGACCCTTCATCAGTTGTTGGCTGTTTTTCTACTCCCGTATTTCGAGTATTTAACAACAATATACGTTTTCGATAAAACAGTTGCTCCCGCAAAGCAAATTAAATAAAAATCGGGATTTTGCGGAGGGTCAAAATTGGTAACACAAACAGGAAGGGCTGCTATATATATAGGCTATATTACTTGTTCTCTCTCTCTCTCTCTCTCTCCCTCTCCCTCTCCCTGTCTTTGTAATTGGCTATTTTATGTGCCAGACTCGAAATTTTATTACAATCACTAAGTCTTTCTCAGTTACACGTTATAACAACGCAGCAAGGGGCCACTTATGTTAAATTTAAAAAACAAAATATAAAGATACACTGAGAAAGAAATCTTGGGTAATTAAATTAAACTGAAATGCTTCATTTCCTTTCTTAAAAAAAATGAAATACGCAGAAAAAAAAATTCCATAAAAAATGATTAAAATGATAAACGACATTAGCTTTCCCCCGTATTGCCTTATTTTAATTGTTTTTAAAATCAACGTTGCTTCACGTTCATCGGAGGACAGTCCCTGCTTTAAATTTCTCTAAAATCGGTGTAATATTGTAAACACACGCACGCACGCACGCACGCACGCACGCACGCACGCACGCACGCACGCACGCACGCACGCACGCACGCACGCACGCACGCACGCACGCACGCACGCGCGCACGCACGCATGCACGCGCGCGCGCGCGCGCGCGCGCATCGTCTGTCTTTCTTTCTTCAATCTATTCGGTTCTGTTGTTTAAGTTGCGCATTTTCTCATTGACGCCTAGATGCATGGGTTACGGGGAAGTCCTTTGTGTCAAAATTAGTGTTTATTGTGTGGTAAATACTACACAGAAAAGATATTTATTTATTTAAATTGAAAGTTTTTTTTTCAACAGCTTCTTCTCATTGTCACCACACACACACACACACACACACACACACACACACACACACACACACATATACGACTTCCTCAAAGTTAAAATAGTGAGCTTTGATGATACGTAAACAATAACTGAATTCAAACGTAGTTTTTTTTTTTTAAGTGAAAAATAGTGAAAATTTACATTAGAGGAACACATCAACACGCACACACATACAAACATTCACACATACACACACGCGCGCGTATATATATTTGTATACAAACGAAAGAGAAGAGCACTCTACAGATGTCGCGCAAGTAAAATATTTTCCATATTCCGAACGATAAAGGTGTGCCAAAATTTGAAATGATGATGATGATGATGATGATGATGATGATAATAATAATAATTAGTAGTAGTAGTAGTAGTAGTAGTAGTAGTAGGGCGGCGAGCTGGCAGAATCGTTAGCACACCGAGCAAAACGCTTCGCGGCATTTCGCCCGTCACTACGTTCTGAGTTCAAATTCCGTCGAGGTCGACTTTGACTTTCATCCTTTCGGGGTCGACAAATCAAGTACCGGTTGAATACTGGAGTCGATGTGATCGACTGTCCCCCTCCCCACAAAATCCAGGCTTTGTGCCTATAGTAGAAAGCATTATTATTATTATTATTATTATTGTTATTATTAAAGCTGATAGCTGGCACAATTTGTCCACACACCAGACAAAATGCTTAGCGGCATTTCGTCTGTCTTAACGTTCTGAGTTCAAGTGCTGACGAGGTCGACTTTGCCTTTCATCCTTTCGGAATCGATAAAATAAGTAGCAAGCTGAGCACTGGGATCGATGTAATCGACTTGACCCCAATCTCAATATTTCACATCCCTAAATCCCTAAAGTACAGGGTGTCCACAAAGTCTGGGTACATGGAGATTAACACATACTTTTAAAACAATTTTATTTAATTATAATGTTAATAAATGATATTTTCAGAATGATTTCAATCACTTTCAATGCATAACTTGATGCGTCTTGCAAAATTCAGGTGAACTCGATTAAATAAGTCTACATTGCCATCGATTTCAGCACACTGACTGATAATGCGTTCTCTCATGTGGCTTAAATTTGTAATCTTTATTGAGTTATGATTTTATTTACTCCATGTACCCAGACTTTGTGAACACCTTGTAGAAAGGAAAAGAATACTGATGGTTCCATAAGGCTACGAGCTGGCAGAATCGTTACCGCGGCGGACAAAATGTTTTGCGGCATTTCGTCCGTCTTTACGTTCTAGGTTCAAATGCCGCCGGGGTCGACCTTTTTTTTTTTTCATCCTTCCAGGGGTCGATAAAATAAGTAAGCCAGTTGGGCACGGGGATCAATATAATCGACTTATCCCCACCCATGGAACTTACTGCCCTTGTGGCAAAATTTGAAACCATCATTTATTATTATTATTACATAATACTTCCTGTCCAGTAATTTTGTTATGTTTATGGAAGCAAAGTTAGCAACAATAGATCTGCTTAGCAACCATCAACTGAACACACACACACATTATCGCTCTCTCTTCCTCTCTCTGTCATATATATATATATATATATATATATATATATATATATATATATATATATATATGAACAAGTTTTATCGGGATACTGTTTTAATGAACGACCCAGTTTGTGAATCATCTAACGTGTGTGTGTGTGTGTGTGTGTGTGTGTTGAACCGCGTATCAGAGAACGTGAAGCGTTGTCTGTCGTTTGTTGCCATTGATACAAACTGCGCCATTTTCCAACGGCCGGGCTTTTCACCGAGCATTATCTTTCTTGGCTGTTAAACTTGATCAGCAGCTGTGGGGACATCTGTTGGATCGATACTCAATTACCTGTAATACAGCTATCTGGCGTAGCTACTAGCTACGTGGGCAGTCTTTAATGAAAACACCTGGTAAAGATCGGATTTAAATATAGACCTCCACTGGCGCTATTTTTGCTTTTTGTTCTGTGTGTGTGTGTGTGTAATTTCATTGTTAAAATGAACTCAGATCGAATGTGTTAATATTAATTGGTGATAGTGACTTGATGACATAGGTACACAGGCGTAACGGAACAACGCGGGGATCTATAAGTGGTCGCTCGATCAACTAGAAACAGCAGCCAAGTGTCTTTCTAATCGTATTCTTTACTGTCTCAGATAAGGAAGGACACATTACGTACTGTAGACACACATACGCACGCAATGAAAGACCGGATGATCACAGTTTGAACATCTGTGACCAGAGGCCTGATTATTCACTGCTGACCTTGAGCTAAACAAACCAGAAACACACCACACACTGTGTGTGTATGTATATGTGTATATATATATATATATATATATATATATATATATATATATATATATATATAAGCAATAATAAAAGCTCTGAACGAGGTATAAACAGTAGCTGCACGACAACGTGAAGTATATTTGTCACTTAAATGTGGCTAACCGCTAAGGGTGGATGATACTGTGACTTCCCTTTGCAAATACTGATAGGGCACAGAAAGTGTGTCAGTAACCAGCTGGAGGAGATGTCCTGCTGGGGCTGCAAGCTACAGTAGCATCCACCCTTAGCGGTTAGCTACATTTAAGTGGCAAATATACTACTTTGAAATAATTATTTCGTGGTCAAGATACGTACCAGTTGAACAGTAGAGTCGATGTAATCGACTCACCTCTTCCCCCAAAATTGCTGGCCTTGCACCAAAATTTGAAACCGTCATTATTATTTAAAACATTTTGATTCGTCCTCATGCAACTTAGATTTGTAGGCTCGTTACAAGGACCACCTAGCTCCTCGGACTATGTGTGTATATATGTATGTATATAATGTTAGATGAAAACAATTTTTCCTCTCTCAACAGAAGTGATCGCACAGTATCTCGAGCGTACATATATACGCACAAGCTCGTTCGTGTGCATGATTACATTTATTTAAGATCAGAAACAAGCCTTATGCAGCAGAGAACTACGTTAAGGTACATGTGTCTGTGGAGTGCTCAGCCACTTGCACGTTAATATCACGAGCAGGCTGTTCGTTGCTGGGATCAACTGTAACCCTCATCGTCGCAACTGACGGAGTGCCAGCATACGTGTATTGAGTTCTTTTTGCAACTGGTTATTACTATTACTTTAGTTAAGGAGAATCATGGACAAATAGGTGGATTGGTGCGCATGCGCCCGTGTTTGTGTAAGATAGATAGATAGATAGATAGATAGATTTTGTATGTGTTCACTAACACCAGCATATTCATTGAACGTGTGTCAGATTAAGAAAGCCACGGTGCCAGCTAATTGAATAAATGGCATGATATACTGACTTGTCATCATGAAAACGACACGCTGTAGATCAAAAAGTGAACTAGGAAGAAGCGGCAAGTGTATGTACAGACGAGATTACCTTCAACACCGTCATCGCCACCATTGAGGAGGAGGAGGAGAAGAAGACAGATGATGTTGCAGAGGTTAACCAAACTTGTTCCTCTTGGTTTAACTTACTACGATTTATTGTAAGGTCACCGGACCTTTGAGGGGTGAAAGGGGTAGTTTATTCTTTTTTTCTTAATCTTTTTTTTTTAAAACGAATTGTTACCCCATGACTTACGATATGGAAGATCCTAGTTTTTTTTTTTTTTTCTCTTTAAATTTCTCTTATTCGCTCCTATGGACCGCTGCTTCATTTTAAAAGTTAGGTTTATGTTTTGTTTTTCTTTTTCTTGCTTTTTCTTTGGTTACTTAGCAAGCATCTTAATCAAAGAGGTCCCAACCGTGACTATCCAGTTTTTGAGCATATTTCAGGCTGCATTGTCTTGCTTACGTGGCTAATGCTTGGTTTTTAAAAAAAATTCTATTTTGGCTAACCCCGCAGATCGGAGCTTATGGAACAGAAATCTTAGGCAAAGGTGTTTCAACTATAACCATTCTGTTTTTGAACATATCTACGACTGCATTGGCCAATGTATCCATTACTTTTCTTTTTTCTTCTTCTTCTTCAAAGACTGTAGGATACGATTTAAGAGGGATTTGGCTGCTGTTTCCACAGCGTATAAACGCTTCCCTACTTCTCCCAGCTGGTTGTGTAAAATGATATTAATCATTATAATCACCAGTATGTGACAAACGAACAACAGACCCACCGACGGAGAAATCTTTAATTACAAAGTTTACGAAGAGAAACATTAGTCTCGCTCTGTTTAAAAACCGAATACAGTTATTCCCCAGTTACACGGTAGCTAGGTAACAGCTAGTCGCCGTGTAAATCGAAATCGTATAAAAAGCGGGATAAGGGACAACTGTATATTATACAAATGCATGCCATAGATCTATTTGAGTCACACGCCATAGTCCTTTTCGTTTTTCTTTCTTTATTTCATGCAAATAGGCGCAGATGTGGCTGTGTGGTAAGAAGTTTGTTTCTCAACCACATGCTTCCAGGTTCAGTCCCAATGGGTGGCACATTGTGCAATAGTCTCGGGCCGATCAAAGCCTGTGTGAGTGGATTTGGTAAGCTGAAAGAAGCTTCTGTGTGTCTGTATATCAATAGTTCCTCCTTTTTTTTTTCCGGAATCGTCAAACCATGTCTTCATTATCCAGTATGTCACTTCTCAAATAAATGGCGCTCTGTAGTTTGAAGGGGATTTGACTGCTATCTTTAGCAGGCTTAGATTCCATATACAGCAGTGGTTCTCAACCATTTTTTACCTATGGACCTCTTTGATTCCTATTTCACTTTGTTGGATACCCAGAGCCATTCCATGTGTGTATGTAATTTATTGTACATGAATTTTAACAGCAAAGTCTTATATGGACCCCGGTTGAGAACCACTGATATTGAGGCACCCTCTGTACTTAGTTAACCTTATTAGTCCTTAAAATTTAGTCCATTCCCTCTCATCCCCCTTGAAAACGAGAGGCTATGAGCTTTACTTATTTTCTTTTTTAATGTAACAAACTAATTCAAATGAAAGCAAATAAATTCATTCATAAATTTCATAGAATTATTTTTACTGAAATTACATCAATGGAGAAATCTAGTGGCTGTTGCAATATAATTAATACTATTAATTGTTCCTACTCAATTAATTAGATTATTTATGCATGCACGCTGAGTTCTGTTTTATACCAGCGTCAAGATTATCTTTTAAACTAATTAATACGGGATGTGGTTGCATTAAGCCTAATCTGAACTGCTTTTCGAACGAGCTAAGAGAAGGTTTCTTAAATTTCTATTTCCGCGCATATGTGTGTACGTGTGTATGTATCTATGTATGCGTGAATATGTGTGGGTGTGTATATATAATGTATGTGTATATATATATATATATATATATATGGCGACATTTTATCTTAACTAACGAGTAATAGATTATTTTTCTTGTAAGTTAGTACGTGACCCCCGTCTCACTCTCGTTTAAGTTAGTACGTGATCTTACCTCGCCCTTCTACGTGCGTTAATTAATAAATTGTTAAATGTTGCAAGTTGGCGGAAAGAACTGTGATGCCAGACTGAAAAATGGTTTTCCACACTGACTAGTTCTTTTTCTTCCCTTTAGCATCTTAAATTCAAATCTGGCCGGAATCATGGAGGTAAGAAGATAAATGTATATTACAAATACCGGCAACTATTTACAAACAAACTATCGTGAAACTTGAGAAGTTTGGAAACCTTTTTACGTAGTCCTTCGACGTGCTAAAAGGTGTAGAGAC
The DNA here is from genome assembly GCF_046866305.1 of Octopus bimaculoides. Lineage (NCBI taxonomy): Eukaryota > Metazoa > Mollusca > Cephalopoda > Octopoda > Octopodidae > Octopus > Octopus bimaculoides. The sequence goes on from NC_142947.1 coordinate 8,991,366, forward strand.
GAACTCCTTCAAATAACAAACTTGCACTATTGAGCAAGGGAATCGCTTACCCGAGGATGAAATTTCGCCCGCACCCAAATTCGAAACCACCCACCACTAACTGTGACTCAGTTCCGAATTCGATCATCAAGACCATGCATATATATATATATATATATATATATATATATATATATATATATATATATATATATATATATGGGAGAATTTACGAAAAATACAACAGACGAAGACAGGTGGTGTAAACAACAAATGGATGTATTAGTTTAAGGCTCGGATTATATATATATATAATACAAATAATATGTGAGTATATGCTTTTAAATAAAGTATATATATATATATATATATATATATATATATATATATAAATATATAATATTGTGTGTGTGTTTATCCCACGTCACAGTTTGACAACTAATGTTGGTGTATTTACGTTCTCGTAAGCTAGCGGTTCGGCAAAAGACACCGATAGAATAAGTACCAGGCTTAAGCAAAAAATTCATCAATGCGTTGCTCCAGCATGGCTGCTCTCTAATGACTGAAGCAATTAAAAGATGAGAGATAATTTGATGTCCAATGCGCCACGAATCCAGCAAGACTAAGAGCCATTGATATAATGGTTGGAATGCTTTTGATCATAGGAGATTTACTCGCTCAGGACTAACCTGGTAGCTAAGTCACAACCACCATCACCACCACGCATTTGATCGACAGTCAGTTTATTAGAGCAGTGAAGATGTAGGATAGACAGCGCTTACAAAAATAGAAAAAGAAAGTAATTGAAGATTTCAAAGCGCCATATTAATGTGTGATTCAACGACGGAGAGAGGATAAAATGTCAAAAATAGAAACAAACTATTTACTCTTCACGTTTCAATGCATGAGAGTTAAAATAAGGGTATCCAGCTGTAACCCCAATTTTTCATAAGTCCATTACATTACTAGAAAACCAACCAACCAACCAACCTCAGTCAACATAAATGAATAAAAATGATATTTAAAAAGTTTCTTTTTTTTTTGCCTATCGAAATAAAGGAAAATATACTCCATTATCAAGCAATTTCTGTTGCATTTAATTCACTACTTCAAACTTGTAAGCAATACTGCTTTTATTAAGATTCAGTAAGATCACAACAGACTTCGGTCACAAGAGCGTCTATGTTGTTGTAGTTCATATTTTGTATTTTAACTCATAGGATGATTTAAGCTCGAAGACCCTAACGAACCTTGTGGGGTCAATGACTTAAGCTCGCCTGAATTTCAAACTAGTCGAGTTCAGATATCTTGTGTTAGAAGCCGGTTCGGTTTTTTGGTCAGTAGTGCTCGAATACCATCCATCACCGAGATGTCACTGGAGAGTTTGGAAAATGTGTTTTACTGTAGGCTGAGAGACTCATTATTTATGAAACCAACAAAGAAATGGAGGCTGGCCATCCAAAGTTGGCAAGTCCGACCTTCCTGGAAAAGTTTAAGATCTGGATTACCAGTAGCATGGTTAAATACAAGCAAACGTATAGAATAAGGAAATATTGTTTACAGAATTTGGACTTATATCCGATAATGATAGCGTTCGTCTAAGAAAGGTAAAATCTTAAACTCCGAAATTGGTTTAACAAAAACATCTCCAATATTACTCTGCTTTGCTTCGAGTTTTACGCTTTTAACAAGCTTAACTACGGAAAGAAATCGCCTTATTATTAAGGCGGCGAGCTGGCAGAATCGTTATCACGCCGGACAAAATACTTAGCGGGATTTCGTCTGTCGCTTCACGTTCTGAGTTCAAATTCCGCCGAGGTCGACTTTGCCTTTCATCCTTTCGGGGTTGATAAACTAAGTACCAGTGAAACACTGGGGTCGATATAATCGTCTTATCTTCTCCCCCCAAAATGGCTGCCCTTGCAGCAAAATTTGGAACCATTATTATTATTATTATTATATATATACACATACACTTGATATTTTCTATTGGTATCAATCAAAATGATGATAAACTAATGCAAATAGATATACCAGTGACTAATAAAAATTATCTATGAGTTCCTGTGTTAATGCTTTTGAATACAGAACAACGTCGAGGATATAATCGTACCGCAGTGACGGTAGAGAGTAAACTAATACAAACAGGGCAGTGAGTAATTGAAATTATCTATAAGGATGTATTCTGCTCCTCATGCCAAGACGACTTCCTGTGTTAAAAGGTTTTAACTATGGAACAACATCGAGGACATAATCGTACCGCTGTGACGGGAGACGGGCGAGGAAGTTGGACATGCATGCACATTAATTGCTTTGTGAAAAGAGGTGCCGGCGTCTGTATGTCTATGGTACTTCGTGAAATACCCCCAGTACAGATGTCCCACTATTGTAAGGCATCTGCGCTGCGTGTATTCCTCTTAGATCGTCCCGGCCAATCCAGGTCTGATACCTATTCTGTTTGCTCTTTTTACCGAAACGCTAAGTGACATGCACGTAAACAAAGTAACACTAGTTGTCAAGCAGTGACAGTCTAACACACACACACGGGCCTCTTTCAGTTTCTGCCTATTAGGTCCTCTGGCAAGGAGTATTGCTTCATCTTTGTTCTTTTTATCTCTGATAACGGGTGTTGTTCAAATTGGCTGATTGTATACTTCTTTTGATAACGCACTTCAAAACTGATCGAATGAAACTTGTCCAAGTTTTGTTCTAAGGTCAGACTGACATTTTCCCTAAGTATATAAATTAACTCAGATCACTTGATTTATCTGGGTATGATGATGATGATGATGATGATATTCTTTTATTGGCCACAAGAGCTAATATATACAAACATAAAAGGAAATGCTATACATTTAAAGACAAAAAACCGGACGATACGATGGGTTTTCACGTTCGTGTACACAGTAAATAACAAAAAAAAAAGTTAAACAAAACTCCCAAACAGTGGGAGGCGCTTTAAAGGTTACTCGTCGCAGTCAAATGACAAACAAATAAAAGAATATATATATATATATATATATATATATATATATATATAATATATATATAGAGAGAGAGAGACATACACACGACGGACTTTCAGTTTTCGTCTACCATAGCGGGGATATTGTAGAAGACACTTGCCCAAGGTGCTGTGCACCAGGACTAGATGTGAAAGTCGTTGCAAAGAATTGACTGCGCCCGAGCGGAAGGTGGGGGTGGGGCGGCGAATAAGTAAAATTTAAAATCATGAAAGTCCTAAAAAAAAAGAATTCTCATGAACTTTTCCACGCTTCAAGCACCTCAAGAATGTTGAAAGATAAATTCATTAGAAATATTAAAATTCTCCATTTTCTAATTAGTTGCTGAAGCGTGAGTTCGTCGCATTACAGTTTTTTTTTTTTAGGAAAAGAAATACTTTTTAAAAGAATATCCGCCTTCCTATTAAATTAGTCAGCCAGCAATCACTCATGTTAAGTCAATAAATAAAATGTACATATAAATTAAGCTGAATTTTTAGGTTTCACTTTCCAAATATAAATAAAATGTACAATGGTACTTTTAACACACCCAAATGATTTAAAATAGAAATAGAATAAAAATGTTGTTCATATTATGTGTGTGTGTGTGTTTTGTTTTGACTTGTAGTTTTGTCTAGATGTGCTCCCAAAAGTTTGCAAAAGACCATTGCCTCTCTCTCTTTCTCTCTCTCTCTCTCTTTCTCGCATCTCTTTTCTCGGCGTTTATTGGGTGTCTGAAATTCTTTTTTCATCGTTGCATCAATTGTAGCTGTGTAGTAAGAAACTTGCTTCCTAACCATAAGGTTCTAAGTTCAATTCCACTGCGTGGCACCGTGGACAAGTGTCTACTATGGCCACGGGCCAACCAAAGCCTTGCGAGTGGATTTGGTAGACGGAAACTGAAAGAAACCCGTCGTGTATATACATTTATGTGTGTGTGTTTGTGTGTGATTGTGTTTTCCAAACCACCGCTTGACAGCCGACGTTGGTGTATTTACGTTCCCGTAACTTAGCGGCTCGGCATGAGAGACGATAGACTAAGTATCAGGCTTAGCGAAAGATATGAAATACTGGGGTTGATTCATTCAACTAAAAATTCTTCAAGGCGGTGCCCCAGCATGGCCGCAGTCTTAACGACTAAAACAAAGTAAAAGATAAAAGATAGAGAACTATATATTTATAGTTCTCTCTCTTTCTCTCTCTCTCTCTCTCTCTCTCTCTCTCTCTCTCTCTCATAAAAACAAACCTTTGACAGTTTGTATGCTTGCTTACTTCGTCCAGCTGTAGAGTTATATAATATCAATAAATTATGTTGTTCAGCTGTTCAGCCAGTTTTGATTGATTAGGAATATTCAAAAGCGTTCCAGTTTTGGCCTGTCATTTTGTTGTTGTTGTTTCCTCCACCTTAGCGAAGGCAGAGGTATTGTTTTCAGTCGTGTTTGTTTGTTTGTTTGTTTGTTTGTCCGTGGACAAGATATCTCAAGAACCACTGGCGAATCCATCCAGGGATGTTTGGCCTCGTGACTGGCACGAACTGATTAGATTTTGGGATCGATTCGGAAACATAATCGATCCCCATCCCCCACCCCAAAACATTTCAGGCTTTGTGCCTATAGTAGAAAGGATTATTATTATTATTATTATCATCGTTGCCGCGCTGTGCAAAATGCTTAGTAGCATTTCGTTTGTCTTTACGTTCTGAATCCAAATGCAGCCGTGATCGACTTTGCCTTTCATCCATTCGGAGTAGTTAAAACAAGTACGAGTTGAGCATTGGGGGGGGGGGGCAATGTAACCGACTTACCCCCTGCCCTGAAATTGCTGGCCTTGTGCCACAATTTGAAAACTATTGTTGTTATCAAGGTGGTGAGCTGGCAGAATCGTTAGCACGCCGGACAAAATGCTTAGCGGTATTTCGTCTGCCGCTACGTTCTGAGTTCAAATGCCGCCGAGGTCAACTTTGCCTTTCGATGAAATAAGTACCACTTGAACATTAGAATCGATGTAATCGACTAGCTCCCTCCTCCAAAATTTCAGGCCTTGTGCCTATAATAGAAAGGATTATTATTATGGTTTCAAATTACCTTCTTCTTTCCTCTCTCCCACTAGTCTAACTTCTCTCTTGATTAGAAAAGTTCTGACACATACAGGTTTGCCTTAATTCCTCAATGTAGATTGCAGACCTCGCCACCAGTGGTTAAAAACATTAGTTTCGGGTCTCTTGCACTTATAATCTGATAGGACAAGTGTTCATTTTTTTGTTTTGTTTTTTTGTCGTTTTCTTGGGGTTTATTTTTCTTTTCTTTTTGTGTTTATTCCAGTTCGAATTGACGTTTTTGTATTGGTTTATATGGGTGATCGAAGACTGAATATAATAGACACAAAATGTAGAACAGAACAATGTTACATTCTCGTGACGTTTATGCATATACATATATGTTCACATTATCCTATACATTTAAAGGCGGCAAGGTGGCCGAATCGTTAGCACTCCGGGCGAAATGCTTTGAGGTATTTCGCCCGTTTTTACGTTCTGAGTTCAAATTCGACTTCGCCTTTCATCCGTTTGGGGTCGATAAATTAAGTACCAGTTGCTTACTGGGATCGATGTAATCTTTTAAGAATAAAACGATACATTCCTTTATTCTTTTACTTGTTTCAGTCATTTGACATAGGTCGTGTCATGGACATTTCAAACATGGCGGAGCCCAGTTCTCTCCCGGTTTGAAGGCAGCCGATTTTTTCAAGAGAAAAGAAACTCTTGTGTTTGAGTACTTTTCCCCTCTTGCTTGTAAATTCAAATACATACACACAGACGTGTCATTTTTATGCACATTTGTACAAATTACGTTACCACGTTGTAGTATACACATACGTGTGAGTGTATGTGTGCATATATATATATATATATATATATATATATATATATATTTATGTGGAGAATGGAGCAACAAATACAAGAAGAAGCAATTCTGTTGGGCTAGTTAGCCGTTGTTTTATTGTGTGGAGGTTATGTAATGAGTCATTGTGGAGGTTGAGGTTATGTAGTGAGTCATTGTGAATGTTATGTAATAGTCATTTACGTACGTTTCAATCTAGCCAATGGTTTGGCAGATCTCATCAGAATGTTGAGGAGTATGTTAAGAGTTCGTTGTGCGAGGGATGTAGGAGAAGTGATTGATGGGTATATTAATGTATATGGTGGTGTAATAATATCGATAGGTAAAGAAAACCTTACGTTTTAGTTGAAGTTGTGTTGGTCTTCCTGTAAGGGGATGTAGGATGGGTGCATATATATATATATATATATATGCACATGGACGGAGGAGTTGAAATACTCATTAAATAGAACTGAAAAGTAAATAAATAAGAATATTTAATTAAATAGAAAGTAAAATATATAATGAATAAATCGTTAGTGGTTTTAATAGAGGAGACGTCTGTAAGAAATAAGATCTCTGAGTCTTTGTTTTATTCTTACAGACATTATATCTACTCTGTTCTCTTTCTCTCTTTCTCTCTCTCTCTCTCCCCTCGTTGCTCACTGCATCTGTTATACTCTTCCTCCTTTCTCCTTTCCCCCACTATCTGTGCTCTCTCTCTCTTCTTTCCTCACTATTTGCGCTCTCCCCCCTCTCCTTTACACGTTGTATCTGTACTTAACTCATTCTCCCATCTTTCCTTTTCATCCTATCTATTATGCTCTCCCCCCTCTCTCATTTCCGCACTGTTATGCTCCCCCCCTCTCTTCTTTCCACACTATTATGCCCCCCCTCTCCTTTACACATTGTATCTGTATTTTCTCATTCATCCTTCTCTCTCCTCTCTCTCTCTTTCTTTCTTCATACTGTATCTCGTGTGCTCTGTCTCTCTCTCTCATTTTAAAACTATCTAATGATCTATCTCTCTTTCACTTTCATTCTTATTCTAGTGAACACACACACACACACTCTCTCTCTCTCAATCACACACATACACACACACACACACACTGCTTCTATTGCGCCCCCCCCCCCATAACTGACGTGGGTTGGTGCATGCATGCATGCATGCAGTCCTAGGAAGACATAAACTTTCAAACCCATTCTTCTGATATCTGTGCTGTCTAATGGAATTTTCTAAAGAAATGTGATGCACTCAGAAATTGCCATATCTGTTGCTGTTGAGCAGGAAGGAACCGTGTTTTTTGTTAAATAAATGTCATAATAATACTAACAACAACAACAGCAATATAAAATTGATATTAAAAAAAACGGCAAAAACATGAAAATATAAGAAAATTATATATATATATATATATATATATATATATATATATATAATGTGAGAAACTAATTTTTCTGTGAAACGATGAGTGTTAACTTATTGGTTGTGGTATAACGATAATGTTGATTGTGTGTGTATGTGTAACTCTTTATATATATATATATATATATATATATATATATATATATATATATATATATATATATATATATATATATGTAGTATACAATGTCTATATATTATACCAATGTTTGTGTATGTATGCTGTTTATTATGTCTTTATATATTAAACTCTTGTGTGTTTGTGTGTATGCTCTTTGTATATATGTATGTCGGAAAGTGTTTTTACTTATAATGTATGTGTGTGTGTGTGTGTGTGTGTGTGTTTAAAACTGTTTTTGAGATATATTGACGTTATGCTCTTTTGTGTAATGTATGTATATGTATGTGTTTATTTGTGTGTGTTTGGGAGTGTCTTTAAATGTTATATTGATAGCTTTTTTTAGTGTGTGTGTGTGTGTGTGTGTGTGTGTGTGTGTGTGTGTGTGTGTGTGTGTGTGTGTGTGTGTGTGTGTGTGTGTGTGTGTGTGTGTGTGTGTGTGTTGGAAATAACTATATTTATTACATTTATGGAAGGAAAAAAGACTTAAATGAAATGACAGCAATATCACACACACACACACACACACACACACACACACACACACACACTTCATCTACAAATCGCTTTCTACTAATCTGTAACCCCACCACCACAATTTCACATTTCTCAGTCTACCTGGAGACAAGAGGAAAGAAAAAGTGGAATACGTGTGTTTGAGGAACACACACAGAGAGAGAAAGAGAAAGATGCGGGGTGGAAGATGAACAGACAGACAGACAGGCAGGCAGGCAGGCAGATTCATACAGCTCCGTAAAATATCGTTTATGATTTTAAATGAATGAGATCACGGTTTAATCTAACTTCATTCTATTATAACAGGAGGAGGAAAGAAGAATGTTTGGGGGAGGGTGAGACACACTGGATGATGCTTCTATTTGTATGTATCTGTGTGTGTGTGTGTGTGTGTGTGTGTGTGTGTGTGTGTGTGTGTGTGTGTGTGTGTGTGTTATGAACATATGTGTGCGTGTATCTAGACGCGTCTGTATGTATATGTATATAGGCGCGTGTGTATGTTTTGAAAATGTGCCATTGTACGAAATTGTGTGTTTGTATTTTGCATTTCATGTGTGGGGGGTAAACGTGTGTGTGTGTGTGTGTGTGTGTGTGTGCGTATTTAATGGCAGAAAAGGGACCTCTATTATTCAGTTCTTCATTTTCCTGCTTTCTTTCCTTTTAAATTTACGATATTACTTTGACATTTTTTATGGTGCCTTATTCCGGTTTTGCTTTTCTTTATTTTATTTTGATTTAAATACACATTTTTATATATTTTTCAATATAAATTCTCATCGTTATGGTTGTTTTTATAGTTTTTTTTCCTTAGTTCCTTTTCATTTTTCTTTTCCATTTTTTTTTCTCTATCTCTTACAAACCGAACTTTATTTATTTATCCATTTATGGATTCATTCTTAAGTATCCATTCATTATTAAAATTGAAATATTATTACATGCTTATTTGTAACATTTCTTTTTTATATAAAAGAAAGAAAGACAGAAGAAAGTTGCTTGTCACTTCTTTTTTATCGAATTTCCAGAAATCATTGTGCGCATGCGCACGTACAGTCAGTCAACAGCATATCTTTAAACAAACCCATTCCACCTCTTCCTCTTCTTCTCTCCTCCCACTTCTCCCTATCCAAATGGCCAGCCATCCAACCAGCCAGCAACCTCTGCAACAGCTGATCAACTATTGCTAAACTTATTTTATCAACTCCAAAAGGATGAAAGGCAAAGTTGACCTCGACGTAATCTGAATGTAAAGAGCCAGAAGGAAAGCCACTAAGCATTTTGTTTGACACACCAATGATCCTGACAGCTGAGTACCTTAATGATAATAAATGCCCGGATGCAGTACCAGTCAATGGCTTTCATGGCTTCTAGTCTTAACTGATTGCAAGTGTTATGTATATGTTTTGCCTTGGTATAAAAAGATGGGCCACAGCAAATATTCTGCTCAACACCACAGATTTGCTTGTCAATTGTTTGACCTTAACCAGTTGAGCATGTCCCTTGGTGGCTGACGATATGTGCATCTCTGATCATGAGCAGAAGTAGTCGGGGAGCATCATAGCCATGTGTTGAGAGGAATTCTTTGGGGTTTGGATAATTCAACTCTGGAAACATGGGTGTTTCATTCACATCATTAACCCTTATTCAAAGACCATTTGAGTGGGATAGGTCAATAAAGTAAGCACCAGTTGAGCACTGGGTCGATGTAATTAACTTACTCCTTCTCTTAAAATTGCAGGCTTTGTGCCAGAATTTGAAACCATTGTTCTTATTACTGGCGAGCTGGCAGAAACGTTAGCACGCCGGACGAAATGCTTAGCGGTATTTCACCTGTCTTTACTCTTTGAGTTCAAATTCTGCCAAGGTCGACTTTGCCTTTGATCCTTTCAGGGTCGATAAAATAAGTACCAGTTAAGCACTGGGGTCGATGTAATCAACTAGTCCCCTCACCCAAAATTTCAGAATTTGTGCCTATAATAGAAAGGATTATTATTATTGAAAGAGAGCAGAGCAAGCCATCAAATGGACATTGGGGTGAAATATACAAAGCCCAGTATACCCATCATGACTACCTGTCAGATAAGGGTACACTAGGCACATGCATCACAACCATAAGTGTGCGACATGGTGATCTCATATCAAGATAAATAGTGCATGGCCATGCAGGTGGAGTCCAGTTAGAATTTTTTCAAGTTGAGTAGCCCCAGCATGGCTGCAGTCCAATGACTGAAAACAAATAATAAAAAAAAAAAAATAAGCAAACTTCTTAACCACAAAACCATGTCTACAAACTTGGAGCTACAAGACAACAACTGCAGCAGCAGCAAGAATAAATATTTGATGATTGGAACCAGAAATATCCTCCTTCAAATTGAAGGAACTTGGATGGGTTTTTTTTTTAGTTTTTAATGCAGTTTATTCTTGCTAAATGTGCTTGTCAGTGTGCATTATGCAAGGGAAGAAAAATCTAATTGCTGTACACTTGAATGGAACTTAGTTTTTTTTTTGTTTTTTTGTTATCATTAAAAAAATATTTTTTTAGCTTCTGCTCAAATATCACCATTAAAAATATACAAACGCATGCACACACGTTTTTGTGTGTATATGTATGTGTGTGTGTGTGGGGGGGGATGCGTCTATGTATATTTATGCCTTTTGTGTCTGTTTGTGTGTATATGCATACACATGTGTATGTGCATCATATTCACGTGCACATGTACGAACTCATGCGTTTGAATGGATATTGCATTTAGTAGGGAGAGAGAGGTTACTTAGAAGGCTTTCCGCTATATCCAGCTCATCTTTTATTTCCTGCTGCGTCTGTTCCGAAGTGCAAGAAGTGAAGAGGGTAGTATGTGGATATGGGGCGGGAGTGTGGGATGGCGTTGGAGCGAGGCGGGTAGGTGTCTGTCGACTTCAACTTGACTCCTTCACATCGCTTGTCAATTATTTTGACCGTTGGTTTCGTCGCACTGACATTCGTGCATATGTGCACGTGTTTACATGTGCACTCACAATGCACATCCTTGAGTATATATGCATGTGTGTGTATGTCTATATATATATATAATTAGTGTTGAGCACTCATTCTTTTCATTTAACATTTACATATATATATTTATAGCATATACGCATACACACATCTATGTATATATATGTGTATGTTTTTATATATATATATATATATATATATATATATATATATAAACACATACCCATAGGCATATATATGCATATATGAAAAAAGTTAGAAAAATCACTGATTTATATATATATATATAATGAAATAAGCACACATGGCTGCATGGGTTCACACATGAATGCATGCAAACACACCAACCACATGCAATACATACACAAAGCACGTGGGTGCATATGAGCGTGCATGGGCAAATATGCAGACACAGCACATGCACAAATATGAAGTAGCTGAGATAAGTTAGAAGAGCTACGATTTAGGACATTGGAAAAGATAAATGTAAGGGAGTACTAGAGATTACTCAGTTACTCCTTATCTGGTTGACTTCAGATATATGAAAGTCTCTCTTAACCTTTAAGCTTTCAGATTACTCTCTTGAATGTAATGCGTGTTTATTAAACATTGTTCTGAACTAATCATGCTTTATCTTGTAGCTTCAAGATTTCAAAGCTATGATTGTTTATCTCTACACTGACATTGTAGAGTAGTTATAAGAGGTCGGAAGTGGCTAGTTTAAACATAAACCTGGCAGGATATTTGGATGGGATATGACAAGTTTAAATGTTAAAGGGTTAAACAAATTTTGGACTATAGCACACTAGATTCTGAGTTAATATTTGTTCCACATATATATACATATCTGAAGAATCTATTAGAGTAGATGAAAGCACTAATATATGATTTTCGGAACTTTATGTTCTCTATAACACACACACACACACACACACTCTTTCTCTCTCTTTCTCTTTCTCTCTCTTTCTCTATCTCTCTCTTTCTCTATCTCTCTCTTTTTCTCTCTCTCTCTCTCTCTCTCGTTCAAATATTGTTGATTCACTGTGACACTTCTATGCGTTGGTTCTCACAACTGCTCAAATACATACAAGAAAGAATCTCAGTGGTTATTAGATTCAGCTGAATAAGTAAATTCTACTGTAAAGTTTATTTTCTTCTAATGTATTACATATATACATGTGTTTTATATATATATATATATATATGTATATATATATATATAAATAAATATCATTTGCCGTTCATCCATCTGGCTTGATAAAATAAGTACCAATCTACAATAACATCTACAGTGACTGTGTGGTAAGTAGCTTGCTTACCAACCACATGGTTCCGGGTTCAGTCCCACTGTGTGGCACCTTGGCCAAGTGTCTTCTACTATATAGCCTTGGGCTGACCAAAGTCTTGTGAGGGGATTTGGTAGATGGAAACTGAAAGAAGCCCGTGTATGTATGTCTGTGTTTGCCCCCTTCCCCGCCACTACCACCATTACTTGACAGCCGATGTTGGTGTGTTTACATCCCCATAAGTTTGGCAAAAAAGACCTATAGAATAAGTACTAGGTGCATAAAGAATAAGTTCTGGGGTCAATTTCTTCGACTAAAGGCAGTGCTCCAGCATGGCCACAGTCAAATGACAAACAAATAAAAGAATAAAAATCTACAAATTCTACAGTAGGAGCCACTTGCCAAGATGACATGCGACAGAAGTCCTGCTTGTCTTTAACTCTCTTTTCTAGCCTAACAAATGGCTCACTTGACATTTGGTATCCTATTGATAGGGTGGATGCTCCATGTTGAATATGTGTTTTCTATTACAATAAGTTCTCAAAACTGTTAGCATGATGCCTGTCGCATCCAAAAACCATCTGCTTTTTCGGTTACCATCTTTCTCAATGATTAAAATTCTTTTTTTTTTTTTTACATTTTTCTCTTTCTTTCTTTCTTTCTTCCAAAATCAACCAAAGTCAAAAGATGTTTACTTAGGACGTTATGTCACAAGTTGCTTTTTTTTTTGTTGTTATCCACTAGTATATTGAATTGTATTTTTATTTTATTTCATTTTAAGCAAGCGAGTGTACGTCATTGCGCATCTATTCTGTGATGCGGGGCAGCAGCAACTGCAAAATAAAATAAAAAATGCATATATATCAACAAAAAAATACTAAATAAAAGGGAGCTTCCCTATTACTGCTCCTTTTTTTTCTTCTTTGACAACCCCCACTTTTTTTTTTTTTGCTTTCTCTACATCCAGGCCTTGATATATTTTATTTATTTTTGTTTGTTTGTTTCTATTATGTGCTAACAACCCTGTAATTCTTTTCTTTCCTTACCTCCTCCCATTTGTCCCTGACTGCAGGGAGGCTGTCCCCAACAGCAAAAAAAAAA